>NW_028318390.1:3772500-4067302 GCF_062004578.1 Staurois parvus | reverse complement strand
GAGAGGGAAATAAGGAGGGGTGGGAGGAAAGAATAATGGGAGGGGATGGAGAAAGAAAAGGGAGGAAGGAAGGAAGAAAAGAAAGGGAGGAATGGAATGGAGGAAGGAAGGAAGGAAAGGGAATTGAAGAGAAGGGAAGGAAAAAAAGGGAGGGATTGATCGGAGGAAGGAAGGAAATGGATGGAGGAAAGAATGAAGGAAAGGAAGGGAAGGAAGGAGGGGAGGGAGGAAGGAAGGAAATTAATGGAGGGGAGGGAGGGAGGCAGGAAGGAAGGAAGAGGAGGGAAGGAAGGGAGGGAGGGAAGGAAGGAAGGAAGGAATTAAGGAAGGAAGGAAGGAGGGAAAGGGAAGGAAGAAAAGGGAGGGATTGGATGGAGGGAGGAAGGAAATGGATGGAGGAAACAATGAAGGAAAGGGAGGGAAGGAAGGAGAAAGGAAGGAAGGAAGGA
Organism: Staurois parvus; assembly: GCF_062004578.1. Lineage (NCBI taxonomy): Eukaryota > Metazoa > Chordata > Amphibia > Anura > Ranidae > Staurois > Staurois parvus. The sequence goes on along the minus strand of NW_028318390.1, from coordinate 4,066,853 downwards.
AGGAAGGAAGGAAGGAAGGAAGGAGGGAGGGAGGGAATGGATGGAGAAAGGAAGGAAGGAAGGAAGGAAGGAAGGAAGGAAGGAAGGAAGGAAGGGGAATGGATAGAGAAAGGAACGAATGGAAGAGAAGGGAAGGAAGAAAAGGGAGGGATGGATTGGATGGAGGAAGGAAGGAAATGGATGGAGGAAAGAATGAAGGAAAGGGAGGGAAGGAAGGAGCGGAGGGAGGAAGGAAGGAAGGAAATGAAAAGAGGGGAGGGAGGCAGGAAGGAAAGGGAAGGAAGAAAAGGGAGGGATTGGATGGAGGAAGGAAGGAAATGCATGGAGGAAACAATGAAGGAAAGGGAGGGAAGGAAGGAGGGGAGGAAGAAAGGAAGGAAATGAATGGAGGGGAGGGAGGCAGGAAGGAAGGAAGAGGAGGGAAGGAAGGGAGGGAGGGAGGAAGGAAGGAAGGAAGGAAGGAAGGAAGGAAGGAAGGAAGGAAGGAAGGAGGGAGGGAATGAGAGGGAAGGAAGGAGGGAATGAAGGAAGGAAGGGGAGGGAAGTAAAAAATGGAGAAAGGGAGGAAGGAAGGAAAGCAAAGGAAGGGTGGGAGGAAGGTAGAAAAGAATGAAGGGAGGGGATCAAGGAAGGATGAAAAGGGAGGGTGGGAGGGAATGGATGGAGGAAGGAAGTAAGGAATGGATGGGAGACAGAAAGAGAGACAGAGAGAGAGAGGAGGGGGGAGGGAGCGTGAGAGAGAAAGAGAGGAGGGAGGGAGAGAGGGAGGGGGGAGAGAGATAGAGAGGGAGGGGGAAAGAGAGGGAGGCTGAGGGAGAAAGAGGGGGGGAGAAAGAGAGGAGGGAGTGAGAAAGAGAGGGAGGGGGAGAAAGAGAGGGAAAGGGGAAGAGGGAGAGAGAGGGAGGGAGGGGGGAGGGAAAGGGGAGAGGGAGAGAGAGTGTACATTCAGAAGCATCACAGAGCTGCCGGCTGATCTGGACAGGGGAGGCAGAGCAGATCCTCTCTCGTCTTCTTTGCCATGGAGGATGGGGGGAGGGGCTGGACACTGTCAGAGAAGACAAGGCATCAGAGACCTATGATGGGGGGGTGAGGAGCACAGAGGTGGGGCCCAGGAGGGAAATCTGATGCACAGTCAGGGATGATCGGTGCAGTGGAGGGAAAGTGACAGCACCTATCTCCCTGTATGAATTTCAACAAGGCAGCTGGAAGCCTCCCCTCCCATCACCCGACTCACTCTGCCACCACGTGGAGTGACAAGTGAGCTACTTCTGGGTCGGGATCTGAGACTGCCTACTCCTCTGCTCCCCACACTTTCACTTGACAGTGATCCTCCCATGGGCCCCCTACTGACCCTCCCCAATGCCCAAATGGTCAGTCCGCCCCTGTGTCTGTCACAATGCCTTGGAGGTCTGTCATCTTAGGCATTTGTTGCAATGCAGCCAGCAGAGAAGATTCAGCAGTGCCCGCCACATGACTGGAGTATCACTCTACGGTAGAGTGTGATGGCAAAGACTGAGAATGCTGTGAGGCCTTCTCCCTGTTGAGTTTGGAACATCGATGGTAGGTTTTTCCCCAGTTATGAGTGTGGAGATCAAGAGGGGGGTGCCGCATGGCTGATTTTCCCCATCGCACTGCTGTAACAAGCTTAAACTGGCACCTATATTTTTCAGTGTCAGCTGATTCTGATGGAGCTTCAAGCCATGTCCCCCTTACAATGTATATTTATTAAATATTTTTTTATATTAAACACATTGAATTTTGTTTTGAGATAGATAACTACTGAAACTGTGTTTGCAATTTTTCACAGCATTGAAGTTTTTTGTTTAACCACTTGCCCTCCAGAGAATTTACCCCCCTTAATGACCAGGCCTCTTTTTGCTACTCAGCATTGCACTAATTCAACTTATGTACTTTTTTCACACAAATAGAGCTTATTTCGGTGGTATTTAACCATTTGCCGTCCGCACCTATGGCCGAATGGCGGGTGGCAAATGCCATATGGCGTCCTCCCGCACATGCGCAGATTGCGCGCCTGCAGAGCGGTGCAGCGGCGCGATCTGTCACTGGCCGTGTACCTCGGACGGCCAAAATGTTGCCGGTACCATGTGACCTGCTGTGACCAATCACAGCAGGTCACAGGACAGTTGTATATAATGGATGGCTTCATTCATCCCATCCATTGAATGGTCACAGCTAATCACATGCACATGTCATGTGATTAGCTGTGGCCAAATCACGGCTAAGCACAAAAAAAAAAAAACCCCTGAATGAATCGATGTCATTCAGGTAAATGTTTGCTCATAGCAAAGTAATTCTTTGCTATAAGCAAATTGTGTAAAAAAAAAAATACTGATCACTTCCCCAAAGTAGTACAATGTTACTATGGTAACATTGTACTACTTTGGTCATAGTGAAATATGAAAAAAAAATCTTGAAAAAAAGAAAAAGAATTTAATAAAAAAATAAAAAAAATAAAAAAATTAAAATGTATATATTTTTTTTTTTCATACTGTCACCAGTCAGTGTCCCTGATCACCGCCATGTCAGTTATATGATGACGCTGTACTGCACTGGTGACAATATGTAAAAACAAAATAGTGAAACTAATTTTTTTAATTTTTTAATTTTCCGAAAAATTATGACAAAAAAATACAACTTCAAAAAACTCACCATGCCTCTTATGAAGTACGTCGGACTGTCTACTTTGCAAAAAGGGGTCATTTGGGGGATATCTGTACTGTTCTGACATTCTTGGACCTCAAGAAATTAGATTGGCTGTCAGTACTTCAGGATTGATCAATATTCAGATCTATACCATAGTTTGTGAACTCTATAACTTTCCTACAAACTAAAAAATACATTCTAATTTGGGTTATTTTCATTAAAGACATGTAGCAGAATACATCTTGGCCTAAATTTATGAAGAACAATTATTTATTTGCAAACTTTTATAACAGAAACAAAGAAAAACTTTTTTTTCAAAATTTTTGACCTGTTTTGTTAATTTAGCAAAAAATAAAAATCCCAGCAATGATTAAATACCACCAAAAGAAAGCTCTAGTTGTGTGAAGAAAATGATAAAATTTTAGTTTGGGTACAATGTTGTATGACCGTGCAATTGTCATTCAAAGTGTGAGAGCGCTGAAACCTGAAAACTGGCCTGGGCAGGAAGGGGGTAAAATTGCCCGGTATTGAATTGGTTAATCACCTTTGTGCTTTTTATTTTTCGTGCTATAAACAAAAAAAGGACGAACATTTTGAAGAAAAACAATATTTTTTACTTTCGGCTATATAAAATATATAGTAAACTCAAAGTTAGTTATCAATTTAGGCCAAAATGTATTCTGCTACATGGTTTTGGTAAAAAAATCCCAATAAGTGTATATTGATTGCTTTGTGTGAACGTTATAGGATCTACAAACTATGGTATAGATACTGCAATTTATGCCATTTTTTTGCTATACAGTGCTGCACTAATGAACAAGAGCAGACAAGGGTCGCACTCTCATCGTGCATTACTGTGATACACCACGTATTTATTAAGAAAACAGATATATACTCACAAACCCAAAAGAGAATAAAAAAAGAACAGGTAGTCCACGATGACAGACCAATGCAATGATGCGCCCTGCATAGGGATAAACTGATAGACGAACCACCTTCTTCAGAGCTTTGTTTTACAGTGCTGCACTAGTTTAACGGACAATTGCCATGCACTACGGTACATAAATGAAATGTATGTCCTTTTTTTCACACAAATAGAGCTTTCTTTTGGTGGTATTTGATTACCTGTGTGCTTTTTATTTGTGGTGCTATAAACAAAAAAAAATTTTTCAAGAAATTTTTTTTTTTTTTTTAAAAAACAATATTTTCAGATTTCGGTCATATAAAATATCCAAAAATCTAAAATTTCATCATAAATTTATAAGTATTCTGCTACATGTTTTTGGTTAAAAAATCCCAATAAGTGTATACTTGTGGTAAAAACTTGTGGTAAAAAAATAAATTCTTCTATTGAATCCACATGCCTCTCAGCAAATAGTTTGGGGTGTCTATATTCCAAAAAGGGGTCGTTTTGGGGGTGGGGGCATTCTATGCCCAGCAGTAGAAGTTTATGCCACACATCATTCACTCTTCTAACCACCTGAAGATCAAGCCTTTTCTGACACTTTTTTGTTCACATGAAAAAAATCTGTATTTTTTGCTAGGAAATTAATTTAAACCTCAAAATATTATATATTCTTTTAAAGCAGACACCCTAGTGAATAAAATGGCGGGTGCTACAATTTTTTATGTCACATAGTACTGATTTTTCAAAAGCATGTGTGAGCGTGTGGGGCGGGGGGGGGGGGGGGGAGGTTTTTCTTTTTTTAAAGTTATTTTGATTTTTTAAATTATTTTTACACTGTCCCTTTAATTTTGTTTATCACTTTTAATGCTATCACAGGGAATGCAAATATCCCCTATAACTTAAATGGGCATTGTCATATATTCTTTTTTGAGAAATCTGGGGTCTATCAGACTCTAGATATCTCCTCTGCCGTTACATTATCTAATCAAACCAAGATCAGTGTGATCAGATGCTTTCCCAATTTACAAATGGCGCTGTTTATATCCTGCAAAACTGAAGTGATGGCACCATTCTGGTCTCCAATCAGCTCTATGATGAGCTGGCAGAAACACCGGCTGCATTCTCAGGTTCCCCCGATGGCATGGGACTGCCCGAGAAGGCCGTGGAAGACAGCAGGGGAGGGGGGGCATCATCTCCTGCTGCTTGTAAAAGCAATCCTGCAGCTAATTAGCCACTAGGATTGCTTTTACATGAAAGCCGATCGCCGGCTGAAAAAAATGATACCAGGATGATGCCTGCAGCTGTAGGCATCATCCTGGTATAACATTTCATAGTCCAATGATGTACCAGTACATTGCTGATCCTTGTTGGGTATATATGCTATGTTCTTTTTTTTGTATGCAACCTGTGGGCTGAATGAAAAAAAGAGAAGAAATCTCTGCCAGAAAAAGTGTGTAGTATGCCCACCATTAGAATATACTGCCCTGCATCCACCCACTTCTAATGGTGGGCACACATTAGGTCACACGGTGCCACATGCGCCAGTTCCAAGATTGTACAAATTTCTAAATAGTGGTATGCTTGAATAAAAATTGTCAATGTATAAGTGGTACCCCACATGGAAAAATGATGACACCAAGTCCCAAACTATCTTGCCACTATTCCTCATGTAGTCTGGGGGGCTCCACGTGGCTATCTTTTCCCTCACAAATCCGAAACTTATATGTATAGCCTGTTGCCTTCTCACAGGTCTTACACATCTTGACTCCATATTTGGCACGCTTGCTGGGGAGAAATTGTTTGAATGCAAGGAGGCCAGAAAAATTAATGAGGGACTCATCAATGCAGATTTTTTTGCTGGGAAGTATAGACATTTGCAAAATTTTGGTTAAGGTGATTATGAAAGGCTGAATTTTGTGGAGCTGGTCAAATTCAGGGTCACCCCGAGGATGACAGAGTGTATTGTCATTGAAATGCATAAAGCACATTATACTCTTATATCTATACCTGGCCATGACAGCAGAGAACATGGGCATATGATGAATTGGGTCTGCGGACCAATACAACCGCAATTAATTTTTTTTAGTAATGCCCATGTTGAGGGTTAGGCCCCCAAAAAATGTAAATTCGGAAACCGTAATGGGTTTCCATGAGAATGGTCTGGCAAGGTTTGAATTTGGGTTAGCAGCAATAAATTGTTGTGCATATAAATTGCTTTGATCCACAATCAATGCATACAGATCTTCCGTGAAAAACAGCTCCAAAAAAATCAAGGGGAGTAGTTAAATTTGCTGTTTCCATCTGAATTCTGGGTTGGGCAGTGAATAGGGGAAGTACTGCTGCCACAAAATTTGTGGTCTGTCAATCGGGATTTGCAAGCACATCCAGAAGGATATTAGGGGCTCTATGGGCCTGTGTGTGAATTTTTGGCGAGACAATACTTGTGCTCGCCACCGCACCAGCTTGTACTACATTTATGGGACTCTCCACATCACCAAGTGATACTGTATTGCTGGTATTGTTATTATTATTATTATAATACAGGATTTATATACCGCCAACAGTTTGCTCAGTGCTTTACAATATAACGGGAGACAATACAGCAACAATACAGTTCAATACAAGAGGGTTAGAAGGGCCCTGCTCCTTTGAGCTTACAATCTAAGAGGTATGTGAAAGACCAGGATGTACTAGGTTGCTGGTGCTCGCCAGTTCACCAAAAGGTAGCGTGGCACTAGTACTGGCTTTTTGCTGCATATGAGAGTCATCAAAATTTACCAACAAGTGCTAGCAGAGATCAGACCTGATTCTGCGAACACTGTGGTTTTGTGTGTAATGTAATGTATCAAGTGACAGTGACCTACTGACACTGCACTTTCTGGGGGAGAAGGGGGGGATAAGCATAGGGGCTAACGCAGGTGCTGGCAGGTGCCGGGGCTGATCCCGCTAACGCTGCATTTTTGGGGACACTATACTAATGTGAACGCTGGTATAGTGCTGATCTGATGAAAGATATTGATCCGTTCAGACACTATACTAGCAATGGAGGTTTATTGTGTACGAGCGTGTTCCTGGCAATCAAGGGGTTAAATGTGATGACTGGTGTACTGCCGGGCAATCTGACGCTATCTGGGAGGGGCATGAAAACCACGGGAGCGCAAATCACGTATATATATGTGATTTTGCGCACCCATGCTAACCTGTAGCAGTATTTCTGCTATATGGCGGTCAGGAAGCGCTTACAGAAGCAGTTTGTGTTACGTCGCTGCGTTAATTTAACTGACAATTGCATGGTCATGCAATGCTGCACCCATATGAAATTTTAGTCCTTTTTTCCCCATGAATTGAGCTTTCTTTTGGTGGTATTTGATCACCTGTGTGTTTTTTATTTTGTGCGCTATGAAAACAAAAGTCCGACAATTTTGAGGAAAAAAACTATATTTTGGACTTTTTTCTATAAAACGTGTCCAGTAAAAAAATTTAAAAATCAAATTTCATCATAAATTTAAGCCAAAATATATTCTGTGACATGTCTTTGCTAAAAAAAATCTTAATACGTGTAAATTAAACTGTTTACCTGAAAGTTATAGTGTTTACAAATGGCGGTATATATACTGGAATTTTTTTTTCAAACTAATTATGGCTTCGATCAGCGACTTATGGCGATGATCAGCAACTTATAGCAGCGATCAGCGACTTATAGTCGGACTGCAGCGGACATTCTGACACTGGAGGGGAACTGACTTGGGGTCACTGACATCTCCAGTGACACCAATACAGTGATCAGTTAAAAAAAAACCCACTGACACTGTACTAATGGCACTGGGAAGGAAGGGGTTAACTTTTGGAGGCAATCAAAGGGTTACCTGTGTGAGGGGAGTGTTTCACTAGGGGGACGGGGGGGTGTTCTTCACAGGAACACTCTGATCCGGAAAACTGAACTCTGCTCTCTGGAACAGTGTGCTGGAAACTGACAGGGAGGAGAGCTGCAGTGTAAACACTGCAGTCGTCCTCTCTGTCCGTGATTGCCGGTAATTGCTGGGCTCCGGCAGGTGATCAGCGGCACGGGTAGAGTGGTTGTGCGCTTCGCACGCGCCTCCTACCCGATATGCAAAATCACGTATATATACATGATTTTGCGCAGCGGTGCCGCCCTACCACAGTATATGTACTGTGACTGGTCGGCAACCAGTTAAAGGGATAGAGCACCCATATTCTATACCTGTTGAATTAAATATTAAAAAAAAACAACATGTTTAAACAATCTTCACTTATTCTTAGTCTTTCAGTGGTATTTATAGTTCAATAATTTTTATTAAAGGGTTTTGACATAACAGAATAATTCAATACTTCAATACGGTTTATAGTAGGATTAACAATACATATTGTTTTGTTGAAGAGTCCCCACCAATTGGCTGGGGATTATATATAGTTGTGATGTATATTCATGAGAGGTATATTATGTTAGATCTGAACTGTGTTATGGTGAGGAGGTTGCAATGTGAAGGGGGGGTGAGGGAAAGGAGTGTAAGAAGTGATAGGGGGGGGAAAGGGGGAGGGGGAGGGGAAGGGGAAAGTGCACCAGTCTAGGGATAAGGTTCTAAATGTTAAACAGAAGAATGGTGCATCAGGATATAACAGAGCAGTTTAGGTTTTGTAACCAACGGGACCAATGAAATTTGAATGAGTGATATGTGGAGTTATTGAGGGCTGATCTTTTTTCCATATCGCACTGGAAATTGAGGTCTGTTATTAGAGCATTGATAGAGGGAGTTTTAGTGGTGTTCCATAGTTTGGTAATATTAGTTTTGGCCGCTGCCAAGGTGTGGATAATGACGGTACGCGAGTCTTTTGGGAAATCAGTTATTCCAATGTGCAGAAGGGCTAGGCAGGGTTTAGGGCAACTGGAGTTCCCGTAAGTGTTGAGATCATTTGAAAGATTTTATTCCAGTAGGATCTGAGTGATTTACACATCCATAATATGTGGAATGTGGATCCCGGTTCACCGCAGAGTCTCCAACAAGCTTGGGAATGCTTTGGGTAATATAGAGAGAGTTTGGTGGATGTTAAGTACCATTGGTGTAAAATTTTCATATAAGATTCCCAATGTGAGCTACATTTGGACGCTTTGTATGTAGTTTTAAAGGTATTTTCCCAATTTTGTAATGTTATTGGATGCGAGAAAATTTTCTCCCAATTGGTTAGGGATGTGGTGTGTAGGGTAAATTGTGTATTTGTTGTGTGAGCATAAAAAATTGAGATGCCTTTTTTTGGGTATTTTGGTTTGTTGAAAAAATTGTATGCTATCGAGGGGATTTTTGAAAGGAGCGGGATTTTTGTTGTTTGTAGAGAGTGGGTTATTCTCTAGTAGGTGAAGCATTCAGTGTTGGGAAGGTTAAATTTCTTTTGTAGAGTCGAAAAAGTATTTAGTTTATGGTCTATGTATAGGTCCTGTATACGAGTTATACCACAATTGTCCCATTGTTGTAGGTTTAGGGAGGGTATAGTTAGGAGTAGCGTATTGAGTGGGGAATGTACTAGTTTGGTTTCTAAAGAGTTAGACGATTGGATGTCATACCATGCTTGAAGGGAGGCCTTGATACATGGGTGTTTAAGTAGTGATTTAGGTGGAGGTATTTGTGGAAGGAGGAGTAGATTGCGTGGTGTAAGAGGAAAGAGAAAGAGTGTTTCCATGAGGGACCACGATTTTTCATTTGTTGGGTTCCACCAAAAATAAAGTTGGTCGATAAGAGAGGCAATATAATACGACTTTAGGTGTGGTAGACCTGCTCCTCCTCTGGATGTAGGACGTATTAATAGATTTGTGGTGCATCTAGGTTTTTTTAGAGTTCCAGAGAAACTTGGAGAAGATTGCTTGTATTTTAGTGAAGAAAGTGTTGGGAATGGGGATGGGGAGTGTATGGAATATGTAGAGGATTTTGGGTAGTATATACATTTTTAAGGTTGTTACTCGTCCCATTTTGGATAGTGTTTCTGTGCGGAGATTAGTGAGTTCTTTTGGTATGTTATCAAGTAGAGATTTATGGTTTGTTGGATATAGTTGGTCTGTCGTGGCAGTGAGTTTGATTCCTAGATAAGGGATACTGTGTTGTTCCCAAGAGAAGGGGAATTGTTTGGCGAGCATTGTTTGGACCTGGATTGGTGTATGGAGGTTAAGGATAGTGGATTTGGTTTCATTTAGTTTATAGTAGGATACTTCCGAATAGTGTTGAAGATGTGAGCGGATTATCTGAAGTGATTTGTGTGGGTTTGTTATCATTAGTATGATGTCATCTGCGAATAAGTTTATTTTATGTTCTGTTTTCATATGTGTGATTCCTGTAAATGTGGGGTCATCTCTGAGTATTGATGCTAACGGTTCAATGAGTAGAATAAATATTATGGGGAATAAGGGACATCCCTGTCTAGTGCCGTTTGAAATGTTGAACGCGTCTGAGAGTGTACCATCCGTTAGGACTCTGGCTGAAGGGTTGGAGTATAGTGAGAGAATAGCTGATAGCATCCATCCTGTGATCCCAAATTTTTGTAATGTTTGTTGCATAAAGTGCCAATGTATGCGGTCAAATGCTTTTTCTGCATCTAGGGATAATAGGGAGGACTGTTTGGTGGTTTCTAAGTTGTGGATAAGAGATATAAGTCTTCTAATTGCATCTGCAGTTTGGCGTCCAGGGATAAATCCTACTTGGTCAGGATGTATTAGGGTGGGGAGGTATTCAAGAAGTCTTTGGGCTATTATTTTCGCATAGAGTTTTATAACTGTGTTAAGTAATGAAATGGGCCTATAGTTTTGGACCATTTTAGGGTCTTTACCCGATTTAGGGATAGTAGTGATTATAGATTGTAGCATTTCTTTGGGGAATTCTCCTATAGAGGAGGCGTGATTAAATAACTTAGTCAGGTATGGTGCAAGGTCAGGGGCAAAAGTTTTGTAGAATTCGTTTGTGAAACCATCGTTTCCTGGGGATTTATTATGAGGTAGAGTTTTGATGATTTTTTCTATTTCCATAGGGGATATAGGTTTGGATATAGATGCGAGTTGTGAAGGAGTAAGTTGGGGGAGTTTTGCAGAGTTTAGAAATTTTTGTATAGAAGCAGTCGATGGATGTGTTGTGTTTGGGTCTGAATTGAGATTATAAAGTTTCTTGTAGTATGTTGCAAAAGCGTTAGCTATATCTTGTGGGTTTGCAAGAGATATATGGGTATATGGGTGTTGAATTGAGGAAATTTTAGATTTAAGGCGTCTTTGTTTGATTAATTTTGTTAAAAAAGAGTTAGCTTTATTGCCTAAGGAGTAAAATTTTGATTTAGTTTTTAATAGATTAAAGTCGTATTTATACAGCAGAAGGGCTCGGAGTTTAGTTCTATCTGCTGCTAAAGCCGCGGAAGTGGAGGGATTTGGATTTTTTTGGTTAATGTCTTCCTTTTGGCTTATGGAAATCAGGAGTTGGTCAATGTGTTGTGTTCGCTGTTTTTTTTTTTTTTTTTAAAGAAACTGTATTTGGTTTTATTGTATACACACATTAACCAACGGTGAAATTATGCAGTAATCATAGCTTGGCAACATGTCGAAGCCGGTGAAAGAATCAAGAATAATAATTGTACATGAAAACAAATTGTCAAAACCCCAAGAGAAACAAAGAGGCATCAGAGAAATTTAGTAAAGAGAAAGTTACTTATAGGAAGGAGACATCGTCTGATGTAACAGGTGACAAGGGCTTAAGAATAGAGTTTACAAGGGTTTAGAAAAGTACATGTATATATCTTCATTTGTATGATTAACTTATAGATGCGCAAATGTATGCCATGTTGACCATTTGTCAAATGACCAAGAGGAAGGTCATCGTGTATATGGGTAAGAAGTAGATGCAAAATGAGAGCAGAAGGTAGAGATAGAGCAGTGAAGAAAGGAGAACAAGGAGCTGCAAGAACCAGCCCAGAAAAGAGTATACGGACAGAAAAGAAAATAAGGAGAAAAGGAGGGCAAGGAATTTTGTTACCAAAGAGCAGAGATCAGAAGTCAGAGGTCTGAGATCAGAAGACCAAGAGGACAGGCCAGAATATAGAGATTAGGACACTAAGATAATAGGGTGTTAGAATAGTAGGCTACTATGATGATATAATATTATAGGAAGCAGCTCAACATTACATGTGAAAGTGTGCTATTACGGGGACTCTTCACTAAGGGTCAACAGTGAAGCGAGATTATGAAGGACAGCGAGAATAAGAAAACAGGAGCCAAGGCGTAAAAAGGGCAGATAGTCAAAGTAGGTGAGTAAAGGTTCTTGAAGACTTAGAGAAGGTAATTTAGCAGTCATTTGCCCCCTAAGACAAATAAAACACGTGCATCAGGAATCGCCTAGAGGCTAAGTTAGGGCTAGGTTAGAAGTCCTTGGGAGGGAAGTTGGGTCTCCGAAGTAGGAAATATTCTTGAAACATATTGACCCCATTTGCGGTTGAACTTTTCCTCTCCTGATGTAGATGGAGAGATATGGATACTGAGCCGATCCAAGCGAAGTAAGAAGTTAAGTTCCAATTTGACATCCGAGATAGTTGGCGGGCCGTTGGAAACCCATTTTTTTAGAATAGATCTTCTTGCAGCCATCAGACAAGTGGACAGCCACGGTTTGGCGGCTCTGAGCCTAGCAATGTGCTGGTGTGTAGCAGCAGACACAGAAGCATCCAAGTTGCCAAAAAGAAGCAGCAGTGGGTCTCTAGGTAACGGGAGAGTAGTGATGAAAAGCATGAAGTTCAAAAGTTGGTTCCAAAAGGTAGAGATTGATGGGCAATTCCAGAACCTGTGGTGAAGTGTCGGCTTCCATAGACCACAGAGCGGACACGTAGAGATCGATGAGTCTGAACGTGAGTACAGACAGGGCATATAAGCGTGATGCATAATTTTAAACTGTTGCTCCCGCCAAAATTCGTTTGTGTTAAATGCACAGGTCATGTTAAAACCTGCGAGTATTTGTTCCGCAGTGAAGGCATTGTCAAAGTCTCGGATCCACGATTTGATGGCTGTGGAGGATTCCAGCGGTGTTGCATAATGCATAGACAATTGACTATATATATCAGATATGTTATATTTCTGATTCCTAACAAGGACCTCTATCACCTTCGTGCAGAAACGAGTAAGTTTATTTTGAGCTATGGATTGCACAAAATTCCTGATTTGTAAAATGTACAAAAAATGATGAGAAGGCAACTCAAACGAGCTAAGGATTTGTTGGAACGGAAGGGGAGATCCTGATGCAAAGTCATATAATTGGCTATCAAGTCTAAGTCCCTGATTGTACCATAAATCGTAAGCTGCATGTTGTTGAGAGACAGAGAAGGAAGGATTGTGATGAATGGGGAGAAAACGAGATATCCAGGGAGAAACTCCTAGTCTACGTCTGACCTCCCTCCACGTGAACAGTGTGTCCCGTATGAGTGGATTATGTTTAAGATGCTCCGGGAGTGAGTTAAAGTTGGAGTGTAGAAGGGCTGACAGATCGAACGGGCTCACCATGGCTGACTCAAGTTGGTAATTGGAGAACACGGACGCTCGGGAGAGCCAATCTATACACACCCGTAAAATGCAGGATAGATTATAAAGCCTAATATTGGGGAGGCCCAGTCCGCCCTCACATCTAGGGAGAAACAACTTATGTATGGCTATGCGCGGGCGGCGCCCCCTCCATAGGAAACTAGAGATCGCCTTGTTTAACTTGACTATATCCGTATGTTTGAGCAGGAGTGGGATAGTTTGAAGAGGGTATAAAAGCTTCGGAAAAGTCGTCATCTTGAAGAGATGGGCTCTGCCCATGAGTGATAATGGCAGGTCTTTCCACATTTCCAATTCTCCTAAAATTTTTTGGATCACTGGCGAATAATTCAGAGAATAAGGGGACGAGGCTAATTTCCCAATTTTAATACCCAGATAAGTAATATGGTTAGTATTAATTTTAAATAGAGAGTTGCAGGCCCAATCAGGAAGCCGAGCATGATATAGGGGAAGAACCTCACTTTTCGCAAAATTTATACGGAGACCCGAGCAGCACCGAAATTCTGCGAAAACTGTCTGGATATAAGGTAAATCTAGAGTTGGGTTGGAGGTGAATATTAATATATCGTCAGCAAATAAGGCTATGCGGAGATCTTGTTGACCAATTTGAATACCATGGAGGCGCGATTGAAATAACAGGAAACGGGCTAAAGGTTCTAGTGCAAGATTGAAAAGCAGGGGGGATAATGGAGACCCTTGCCTTGTTCCCTTATAGAGTAGAATAGGGTTGGATATTTTTCCCGCTGCTACTATCTGAGCCATAGGGGCAACATACATAGCCTGAATCAATTGTGTAAATGGACCGGAAAAGCCAAATTTAGCAAGGACTAGTTTGAGCCATTGAAAACTGACATTATCAAAGGCTTTTTCAGCGTCAAGAGAGACGATTGCTAGATCCTGTAGTGGGTTGATTTTAGCCTGATGCAAAACTGAAAGCATTTTGCGGATATTTGACGTGGCCGATCGTCCCTTTATAAAACCCGCTTGAGAGGGGTGAATAAGTGAGGGTAAAATAATGGCCAAGCGGTTAGCTATAATTTTAGAAAGGATCTTTGCATCTAGATTAAGGAGGGAAATGGGACGATAAGATCCAGGATCCGAAGGGTCTTTGCCTTTTTTTGCTATTAATTTAATATGGGCTTGTGAAGCCGATGGGAGATAAAGCCCACTCTCCAGGATGGACTGATAAACCAGCTGTAGAGTAGGAGAGAGGGTTTTGTCCATAAGTTTAAAGAATTCAGAGGTGTACCCATCCGGACCTGGAGCTTTACCATTGGCTAAAGATCTAATAGCTAGACAGATATCCGCTTGTGATATAGGGGCATTTAGAGATTGCAGCGCTATTGGATCTATTTGAGGTAGACTTACTCTGTCCAGAAAGGATTGTGCTTGTTCCTGGTCAATAGGATCCGGCCCATATAGCTTTGCATAAAAGCTTTCCAAAATAGATATGATCTCTTCCGGAGATTGTTTAAGTGCTCCCTGAGAGTCTTTAAGAGAGGTGAATTGTGTGGGGGTGAAAGGCTTCCTACATAGGCGCGCCAATAATTTGCCTGGTTTATTACCAAACCTATGATATTGTAAGTCAAGATGTGAATGGTATAATGTTTCCTGCGCTGCTGCCCATGTGTCAAACTGGTTTTTAGCATCCACCCAAGCTTTCCTGTTTTCCTGCGTATTGGACTCTGCCATATCACTTTGTGTCTGTCTAAGAAGGTTACTAGCCTCAGTAAAGTTATGCAGAATTCTTTTTTTATAAGCGGACGTAAAGGCAATGATTTTACCACGTAATACCGCCTTCCCCGCATCCCAAAACAAATTTGGGTTGGAAACGTGGGCCGCATTAGTAATTTGGAAGTCTGACCATGTGTCTTTTAATTGCTGGGAGAGTTCCTGATTATTCGCCAGAAACGAAGGAAAATGCCATATCCTAGGATGTGGCGTAGGGTCTAGAAAATTTATAGTAACAGAAATCGGTGAGTGATCCGATATGGCTATGTCATGTATAGTCGAAGATACCACATGATGCAGTAGTACGGGGTTACAGAAAATGTAATCGATTCTAGATAAAGAATGATGAATAGGGGAATAGAAAGTGTAGTCTTTGCCGTCCGGATGTGCTAAGCGCCATATATCTGTAATTTGCATTGCTTCAACGAAGCTACATAGTAAAGTAGGTGTTGGACGGGAAATCTGAGAGGAGCGAAGTCCACGTTCAACACTCTGTGATTTATCCTCCTGCTCTTGCATAACGGAGTTAAAGTCCCCTCCCATGATGAGAGGCTTGTGAATATAGGCCGCCAGCCGCGTCGAGAGGGCTTGAAAAACCTGTCTCGTCGGGGAGTTGGGTGCGTAAAAGTTGGAGAGAACCAGCTCCTGGGATCCAAGTTTAATATGTACTGCTATAAAACGACCCTCAGTGTCAGCGTCCATGGAAATTAATTCAGGATTAAGCCGTTTGTGTATAAGAATAAGTACCCCAGCTTTATTGTTTAAGGAGGAGGAGCCAAAGATCTGGCCTACCCAGAGTTTACGCATACGGGCAAAATCCGATTGGGTAAGATGGGTTTCTTGGAGCAAAGCTACATCCGCGCGTAAACGCCGCAAGTGTCTTAGTATCGCCATGCGTTTGTGAGGAGATCTGAGGCCCTTAACATTCCATGAAAATATACGTGTCATTTTAACTGTTGTAATATATATAGTGAAAGGATAAGAATCTTACCAATTAGAGATGGAGGAATGGATGGCGCTGCTATGTATTGCAAATGGAGGTGGTTGGAATCTGGTCTCAGAGGACAAAGGAGTTCTCCCAAGAAGTAGAGATAAGAAAGAAGAGAAGAGAAGACAGAGAGAGAGGCAAGGGCCCTACTTGAGCCCAACAAAAAATCAAAACATACAATATACCAGAGCAGTAAACAGGACTTCACGTCATTCCGCATGCTGTTTCCACCAATACCAGCGTAACCGGGAATGGCAGGGGAGGGACCTGCCCCAGGGACCATTGCCGATTTGTTGAGGCGAGGAAGGGTGCCCCGCAAACTTATTCCCAACAACGGCTCCAGCATCCCGCCATCCACAGCAACGCTGAAATATGGAATCAGGCACATGTAGGAGTAAGGAAGTAGTAAAATCAGGCCTGTAGGTAAATTAAACAGTAACAATGAAACGGGTGATTACGAGGAAACACCGCAACATCAGAAATTACAAAAAATAAACTCGTGCTGAACAATCAATAGACTCATACATTGGAGTGTGATAATATATCAGTAAATAGCAAGAGGAATCTTTCCAAGATGAAAATGAAAAGAAAAAAAACAATAAAAAAAAAATTGAAGAAACACATCCAATTGAGCCAATCGGATCAGGAGTAAGGCTGGAAGAAGTTGTGAAGAGACCGATGGTTCCTCAGTCCTTCAGGGCGGGCGAGATTTAGAGGACGCTAGATTAGTGCGTTGACGTTTGGGGGGGGTCTTTGCGAGGACTGCGTTGGTCTCTGGGACCACTATTCCTACCCGCGGGATCCCCGTCCTTTAGGTGGTCTTGCAAATATTGGTGGGCTTCTTCAGGATGAACGAAAGATTTAGAATCCCCCGATGGTGCAGTAAAACGTAACGTGGCCGGATATGCAAGTGTGAACTTTATTCCTTTCTGGTAAAGAGTGGCACAGACTTGCTGGAATGCTTTCCGTTTACGTGATACTTCCTGTGAGTAGTCCGCAAATAATAGCAATTTGTGACCCTCAATTTGCAGAGAACGGGAGTTACGGAAAGAGGTGAGGATCGCTACGCGGTCAGCATAATTAAGATAGCGGACAATCACAGAGCGTGGTGCACGACGCTCGTTAGATGGGGGGCCCAGGCGATGAGCTCTCTCCACCTGGCAAGAAGAAGATAGGCCCAAAGCTGCAGGGATCCGCGCTGAGCAGAGATCAGGGAGAGAACCTGTATTAAAAGATTCTGGAAGACCCACAATGAGTAAGTTATTCCTACGTGATCGATTTTCCAGATCGTCGATTTTATCCATTATACTTTGCTGTACACGATTGGATTGTGAAGTGACCGCTTGCATTGAATGAAATTCATCTTCCAAATCTGATATGCGCTGCTCAGCCTCAGATAAACGTTTAGAATGATCGCCTAAATCTTTCCTTAGCTGTTCAATGCCCTGTGTGACAGCTCTATCTACAGCCTGTGTTATGTTTGGGAGCAGGATAGAGGACACTGC
Source organism: Staurois parvus (assembly GCF_062004578.1). Taxonomy (NCBI): domain Eukaryota; kingdom Metazoa; phylum Chordata; class Amphibia; order Anura; family Ranidae; genus Staurois; species Staurois parvus. The sequence goes on along the minus strand of NW_028318390.1, from coordinate 4,049,493 downwards.
CTGAGCTATTTTAACATACTGCTCAGCAGTGTTATCAAGTGCAGAAGTGAGTGGGCAGGCAGTGTGGATGGTGAGGAGAGGCTCTGTCATACCTGCTCCCTCAGTGTTATCCCGCTCTGTGCCTGTGTCCATGCTGTGACAGGCATCGTCGGCCATCTTGGCTGCAGAGGGGGGAGAGCCGCATCCCTCCGCCCTGGCCGCCGACTCATGGCCGGACTGCGCCGGCAGAAGGTACCGCTCCATGCTGGGGCCGCTGCAGGAAGGTAAGGGGCACCCCAGGACTGTATAGCGGGGGTCCCCGAGGCAGTAGGCAGGCTTTATAGAGCCGGGATCCCGGGAGCCGCGGGTCCCGCGAATTACAGCATCCGGCGCCGGAACCGGAAGTCCGTGTTCGCTGTTTAGTGATGCGGGAGCCTAATTGTATGAGAATACCTCTCATGTATGCTTTGTAAGTTACCCATTGTGTGGTTATAGAAGTATCAGAAGTATCGTTGCATTCAAAAAATAAATTGTGTGTTTCTAGCAAATGTTTCTTATGATCAGGGTTGTTCAGTATCGCTGAGTTCAGTTTCTAGAGACGAGGTATTGGAGAATGTTGGTTGCTGTCTAAGGTTATGTTGATTGGAGCGTGATCTGACCAGGATATATTTCCAATAGTAGAGGATGTTATGTGTTGAAGAGTCCATTTATCTGTGACAAAGAAGTCAATTCTGGAGTATGAAAGATGAGAAATGGAGTAGTATGTGTAGTCCTTTTCTGTGCCATGTTGGCATCGTCAGATATCATAGAGATCATGGTCATGCAGAAACCGGTTAAAGTTATGTTTAGAGGGGCGTCTGTTGGTGGAGGAGTCCAGGAGAGGATTACCAATAATGTTGAAGTCTCCGCCCATAATAAGTCTAACTTGTTTCTGAGAGGAAATAATTGATTGGAGTTTGTTGTAGAATTGAATTTGGTTACTATTGGGACCGTATACATTAACCAATGTATAGGGAATGTTGATTTTGCAGATCAGGATGTGATATCGACCTTGAGGGTCTACTGTTTCAGGGACGTGTAGGAATTTGAGGGTCCTTTATGGCTGTAATGACTCCATTTTTTTTTTGGGTTTGTTGCCATGTATATGTGGGAGTATCCATGGATATGAAACTTGGGGGTCTTGGTTGATGCAAAATGGGTTTCTTGTAGGAGGAGTACATCAGCGTGGAGTGAGCGTGATTCTTTTTGGAGCAGCGATCTTTTGAAGGGGGAATTGAGGCCATGTACATTAAGCGAGGATATTTTAACCATTTTGTTGGTTAGAACGTGGTTTGTTTGAGTAGGTAGGGTGTTTTCGTAATTGTTGATAGAGTTGGAAAGGTCGTGATCGGTGAAGAAGATGTCTTTCTGAGCACTGGGTGGTGAGTTTTTGGGTCTGTCGTTGGTCTGGATATTGTTTTCCTTGTGGGAGTGAGATTTTCAGAACGATGAAGTTGATCAGTCGACTGGTGGTGCGGGAAAGGAGGGAGGTACGGATGGGTAAGAAAAACTTGCTAAAAATGCAAGTCGTAAGAGTAGCGGAACTTGCTACTGTAAAACTGGGGGGTGTGAACAGGTATCGACCGTAAACTCGGTCATACCGAAAAGACTGTTATACCATTACTTGGTAAAGGGCCGTTCGCTAGCTTGAGGCAGTGAAATTTTAATGCCCAAGTGGTTTATATAGATTTATGACTTGATGTTTTAGGACCATTCAGCATCCACTTGTTGTGTATTAGCTTTTTTACATTACATTGAGTTTATATAGCGCCAAAGGGTTTGCTCAGCGCTGTACAATAGAGGGGGGGACAATACATGAAACATTACAGCAGCTACGAACAGCACACGAGGGGTAAGAGGGCCCTACTCTTTCGAGCTTACAATCTGGGAGGGAGGGGGTAGTGGTACAGGAGGAAGTGGCTGTGGGGGATGGAGTGGTAGGAGGAATGAAGGAGAGCAGCAGTTAGGTGAGGGTGGGGTAGGCTTCCCTGAAGAGGTGGGTTTTCAGGGAGCGCCTGAAGGTGAGGAGGGAAGGTGACAGTCTGATGGATTGGGGTAGTGAGTTCCAGAGGATGGGGGAGGACCTGGAGAAGTCTTGCAGACGTGCGTGTGAGGAGGAGACCAGGGAGCAAGATAGAAGGAGGTCCTGTGAAGAGCGAAGGGTACGGGTAGGGTGGTACTTGGGAATCAGGTCGGTGAGGTAGTTAGGGGCAGTGTTGTGAATGGCTTTGTAGGTCAGAGTGAGTAGTTTGAATTTGATGCGTTGGGCGATAGGGAGCCAGTGGAGGGAGAGGCAGAGGGGGGTGGCAGAGGTGGAGCGGCTGGTGAGGTGGATGAGTCTGGCAGCTGAGTTCAGGATGGTCTGAAGCGGGGAGAGTTTGCACTGGGGTAGGCCGGAGAGGAGGGAGTTGCAGTAGTCAAGGCGTGAGATAATCAGGGAGTGCACAAGTAGTTTAGCGGTGTCTGGGGTAAGGAAGGTGCGTATTTTGGCGATATTGCGGAGGTGGAGCCTGCATGTGTTTGTCAGTGATTTGACATGAGGTTGGAAGGAGAGGTTAGAGTCCAGAATGACCCCAAGGACTTTGGCTTGCGGGGCGGGATTGATGGTGGTGATGTTAGTAGTGATGGATAGGATGGGGGGGGGGGCGCGGGCTGGGGGAAAGACGAGAAGCTCGGTTTTGGAGAGGTTGAGTTTGAGGAAATGGAGCGACATCCAGTCAGAGATGTCGTTTAGGAGGTGAGTGATGCGGGCGGAGAAAGTGGAGGTGAGGTGAGGGGTGGAGAGGTAAATTTGAGTGTCATCAGCATAGAGATGGTAGTTGAAGCCGTGGGAGTGTATGAGTTTGCCAAGGGAGGAGGTGTAGATGGAGAAGAGAAGGGGTCCAAGGACAGAGCCCTGGGGGACCCCAACAGAGAGGGGGAGGGAAGGGGAGGTGGCACCATTGTAGGAAACGCTGAAGGAGCGTCGGGATAGGTAAGAGGAGAACCAGGAGAGAGCGGTGTCTCTGACGCCAAGGGAGAATAGTTTATTAAGGAGGAGGGGGTGGTCAACTGTGTCGAAGGCCGCGGAGAGGTCCAGGAGGAGGAGGACAGAGTAGTCGCCTTTGGCTTTGGCGGTAAGTAGGTCGTTGGTGATTTTGAGGAGGGCGGTTTCGGTGGAGTGTAGGGGACGGAAGCCGGACTGTAGTGGATCAAGGAGGTTGTTGTCAGTTAGGTGGGCGCTTAGGCGGTTGTAGACTAAGCGCTCCAGGAGTTTGGAAGTGAGTGGCAGCAGGGAGATGGGTCTGAGGTTGTTTGGGTCAGAGGGGTCCAGGGAGGGCTTTTTGAGTATGGAGGTGATGTGCGCATGCTTTAGGGGGGAGGGGAATACGCCGGTAGAGAGGGAGAGATTGAAGATGTGGGTGAGGGAGCAGATGAGGGAAGAGGGGGGTGACTGGAGGAGTCGAGAGGGGATAGGGTCTAGGGGGCAGGTAGTGAGGCGGGCTTCAGAGAAGACCCTGGTGACTTCCTCAGTGGTAGCGGGGCTGAAGGAGTGCAGAGCTGGTGGGGTTACGGTAAGCGGGGTCTTGGGTGTGGAGGGGGGCAGTGCGGTTGCGAGGTCAGAGGAGGGAAGAGATGAGGGGGAGATAGGGGGGGGGAGGCTAGGTGGGGAGGTAGATTGCGAGTTGACTATGTCCTGACGGATAGCATCAATTTTATTGTGGAAATGAGTGGCAATCTCGTGGGCGGTGAGTGAGGTACTGAGTGGAGGAGGGGGGGGAGAGAGCAGGGAGTTGAAGGTGGAGAAGAGTCGGCGAGGGCAGGAGGAGAGGGTGTTAATCAGGTTTACGAAGTAAGCCTGCTTGGCGGCGTGGAGGGAGGAGGTGTAAGTGAGGAAGGCAGATTTGTAGAGGGAGAATGAACGGGGGGACCTGGTTTTGCGCCATAGTCTCTCCAGCGCACGACTGCGACGTTTGAGGCATTTAGTGTGGTCGTTCTGCCATGGTTGGAGCGGTCTGGGTTTGATGTAGCGTGTGGTTAGGGGTGCCAGAGAGTCTAGGGTAGCTGATAGTGAGTCGTTGTACGTGTTAGTGGCTAGGTCAGGACAAGACAGTGGAAGGATTCTGTCGTGTAAGCGGTCGGCAGCTGAGTGGAGGGGGGCCGGGTTCAGGTTGCGAAGGTTGCGGCTGGTGATGGTTTGGCGCTCTGGGGGGGGGGAGTTAGGGGAAGGGGAGATGGAGAACGTGAGGAGGTGGTGGTCGGAGAGAGGGAAGGGGGTGTTAGAGAACTGGTTGAGGGTACAGAGGTGGGAGAAGACGAGGTCCAGGGTGTTCCCAATGATGTGGGTGGAGGATTGAGTGTGCTGTGTGAGCGCGAAGGAGGAGGTTAGGTGGAGGAATTGGGAAGTAGCCGGGCTGTTGTCATTGATGGGGATATTGAAGTCCCCGAGGATGATGGTTGGTAGCTCAGAGGAGAGGAAGAAGGGAAGCCAGGCAGCGAAGTCATCCAGGAAGCGGGGTATGGATCCGGGAGGCCTGTAGATCACTGCGATCCTTAGGGGGGTGGGTGAGAAGAGCTGGATGCAGTGAGCCTCGAAGGAGGAGAAAGTTAGGGAGGGAGGATTAGGGAGGACCTGGAAGGTGCTCAGCGGTGATAGGAGCAGGCCGACCCCACCACCTTTGTGACCGCTCAGTCTTGGTGAATGGGACCAGACGAGACCTCCATAGGAGAGTGCCGCAGGGGAGGTGGAGTCAGTGGCCTGTACCCAGGTTTCGGTGATGGCTAGGAGGTTAAGGGAGCGGGAGATAAAGAGGTCATGGATGGCAGTAAGTTTGTTGCAGACCGAGCGGGGGTTCAGGAGTGCAACCGAGAGAGGGGGGATGGATGCGGGGAGAAGGGGCACAGATATGAGGTTGAGGGGGTTACGGCAGCTGGCGGGAGCAGGGGGGTCCCTAGAGGAGAGGTGAGGTGGCGAGGGGCCAGGGTTCGGGGAGATGTCCCCAGCAGATAGGAGAAGGAGAAGGGTGAGGAAGGTGGCATGGGAATGGGAAGTGTAGGAGCGTGTGGGTCTGATAGTGGTGGCACGTGGGTCGACGGGGGAGTGGAGTAGCAGGAGGAGGTGGTGAGTGCCGTAGTGGGGAGAGGGGAGTAGTGAAGGGGCAATGTAGAGCTGTTTTTGGGGGGTAGGCGGGTAGAGGGAGGCGATTTTTGGGATGGTGGAGAGGAAAATGAGGAGGAGGAGTGCAGGAGGCATGTTGGGGTGGGTGCGGTGACAGTTGGGTCAGGGGAGGTGAAGGGATACAGGTCAGGGCAAGGTGTGTGGGGAATCTGTGTTACCATGGGAGAGTCATGGTAGATTAGCTGAGGTAGATTGAGGAGATTAGCTGAGGTAGATTGTTGTGGTTATGTAGGTATTATATTCCAGGTCTTCAGGAGGTCTATACCCGCTTCTAGGGTTTTGATTGTGAAGATTGCGCCGTGATGTTTAACGGTCAATTTTGTGGGGAAACCCCATTGGTAGCTTATTGCGTGGTTCCAGAGAGCTTTAGTTATAGTAATCAGCTTTTTATGATTGAGTAATGTGGTTTTTGACAGATCAGCGAAAAGCTTGATGTTTACGTGAGATTGCGGGAGTGGGGGTGGGTTCCTTGCTGCTGCCATTAGTTTTTCTTTTATGTGATAGAAATTAATGCGTGCCAGAACATCTCTGGGGATTGAAGCTGGAAGGAACAAAGGTTTGGGTATCCTATGGGCACGATTGATGGCTACCTCTATATCCGAGAGTGATGGCAGGAGGTGTTTCATGTATTGATAGAGGTAGGGGATCAGTGCGTCATTAGTAATATTTTCAGGTATACCCCTGAACTTAATATTATTGCATCTGGACCAGTCTTCTAAATCCGCTAATTTGAGGTATATTTGTTCAATCTTCGTATTGTGGTCTGCGTGTGTGTCTATCAGGTCATTATGCGCTATGACCATTTCTCCCATTTTATTTTCGATATGGCGCAGTCGGTGGTCTTGTTGCTGTATGATGTTTGAGATTTGGGAAATTGATGTGGTCAAGTCGCTGTGAATAGTTTGACATAAGGATAGAAGCATATTTTTCATGCTTATCACAGTGATAGGTTGTTCAGTGGCAGGAATGGAGTCTATCAGAGATGGGATCCATCTGCTGGGCTTTGTTGTTCTCCTCATATGGTCTGTCATGTAGGCTGTGACAGGTGGTGTGGCCATTTAAGGAGCCGCCGGCGCCATCTTGTGTCTGTGATGTGACAGCAGGGAAGAAGCTAGTAAGCTTCCCTGGCTGTCCCGGAGCCTTTCTGCAGCGCGGCATAGCAGTGTGTCGGTTCTGCCCTCTGCTGTGACCCGACGGGGTGAGTTAGAAGCCTTGGAGTCGGCGTGAGCCGTGCTGACAGCTAGCGGGTGGACGGAGCTTCTGTCAGAACACGTCTATCCCGTAGCCCTTTCAGTGGTATTTAAAAATGTTGCTTTTCTCTTTATTATGGAGCTGGATAATGATATATCTATTTAAAGGATTGTGAATCAACATCAATGTGTTTACTGGAACAGTAGTCTGTCTTTTCTTGTGAAGTTGTGTCAGCAAACAGAAACATTAATTAAGGATTCTATCAGACATTTGGGGATGCAAAGCTTCCTGCTGTACTGTGCTGTCTCTTTATATAACCCACATTGTTTTGGGATCCTTTGTCATATCATAAAGTTTAACCAAAGGAAAAACCTTTTCATTTTGGATAGTGTAAAGGAGGGTTATAACCCCTGTCACTTTTTTTGCCATTTGTTTTTCATTGTGGAGATTTCCGTTCACTTCCTGTCCCATAGCCAAAACAAGAATCCAGGTGTGTCACTAGGATTATTATTATTATTATTATACAGGATTTATATAGTGCCAACAGTTTGTGCAGCGCTTTACAATGTGAGGGCAGAAAGTACAGTTACAATACAATTGAATACAGGAAGAATCAGAGGGCCTTGCTCGTTAGAGCTTACATTCTAAAAGGGGAGGGGATCACCAGAACTAGTGTCTACTTTGGAAGATTTCCTTTCTATTAGTGTTCTGATGTAATCCAAAATTTTGGATTTACTTTCACTTCCCATGATAATGATAAATAAGAGAAATAGAGTCAGGGCTGGTTTACACCAGAGTGCAATGCTGAAAACCCATGTTCCGTATGCGCTTCCTGCACCGTGTTCAAAATGCACTGCAGTTGCAATCTCCAGCAGGTGTTAATATTCAATTAATGACACCCCAAATGCAGGTTGAAAACCTAGTTTGTTTGCCCGTACATGATCGCATGGTACAGAAGAACAATGCAATGCGGTTGCAGGGAGTTTCCAAAAGTGGTGCATGCACTACTTTTGGTACTTTGTGATTTCAGCCTACTTAAACTAAATGGGCTGAAATCGCTCCACACAGAACTGAATGCAAATCACACAGGAATGCACAGCATGTTCCTGTGTGATTCCTGGTGTGAAGTGGCACTCAATCTCCCTAACGGGGGAGGGCAGAGATAGCAATAAAAACTGACAGGTTTTCTAATCTCTTTACATTCTATCCAAAAAGTTTTTAGTTACACTTTAAGTGTTCAAAGACTCTCTGTAGATAGTGAAAAAAAACAGATATACATTAGGGCTCATTCATACGTATGGCAACCCTTGACCCCCCTCAATTATGTTTTACAGGTGGTAAGGAGGTAAAATGTCATCTCCTCATTGCTTATCTTAACATGAAAATGCAGATCTCACTTGAATGCCACATGTCCAGCACTGAGTGGCTGCAATCCCTTGTTTAGTCTGTTGGGTAATCAGGAGGCAGTAAAACCATGGTTTTACAGTCTGCTTTTACTGCCTCCCCTGGTCTCCCATGTGAAAAAGCTCAACTTTTTTTTAAGTTTTACAAGCATTTAGAAATAATTTAAAAACTTTAAACTTTTCACAAAACCATTAAAGTTGTCCTTTATTTAATAGGTGCACTTCAGCACTTATTCATTTTCTTACTTGTAACCTGTATTGCTGATACACAGGAGTCTCAGACACCGATCTTTTCAGCCTCAAAGGAATTTGTTTACATCTTCTTTTCCTGCAGAAGCCACTCCCTGTATTTCTCTGAAACAGTCTGAAATGGTTAATAATTTACACTTTCCAGTGCATTCTGGGCATTTGGGAGGTTCTCTTGTGCTTATCTTTAAAAAACGCTTCTAAACGCAAATGCGCATAAACACGGCTAAACGCAGTATGCAAACGAGTCAAAACTGATGTTTTTTAACCGTTTACCTGCTGTCAATTTCCAGCGTTCAAACGTGAGTTTATCAACTGCAGTGTACATGAGCCCTTAAAGTCAATACCAGACCCTTTTGAAGGATAAGGATTTTATATGGATTATTAAGGGAAACCCCTGCCTTTTTGTGGGTTCCATCCTTACAAATCATACCAGACTCTCATGTAGGATAAGAGTTTGGTGTAGTTGTTGGGGGGAATCTCTGGCCACTTTGTTTACGAATACGGATGAGTCAAACTGCCCTAGGTTTAGTTTGAGAAGGGTTCAGAAAACTTTGGATGCCAAACCCAAACCCCATTTGAGTCGAATTTGTCAAATCAAAAGTGTCCATTTTCTGAGCTAATAGACAAAGTGCTGTAAAAAAATGTTTTTTTAATTTAAAGGAATTGTGTATTTTTTGTTGCCCTTTATGCCTTCTAAAAGAAATGATCCCCATTAAAGAGTATTATTTATTTAATTGCATTGGTACTGGTACATGTCTCCTATGGCAATGTCCAGCTGCCCATCCCCTTTTATCTTGCAAACTGAGCTTTGGAGAGGACAAAAAAACTACAGGATTTAGATCCTGTAGACTTTGATGGAGTCTCTTGGTATGTTTAGGGTTTGTAAATGTGTTCAACGAATGTCCAGTGAACAGAACTGCTCTGTTCACTCATAACTAGTCAAAAATCCTGTTTTTTAAATATTTAATTAAGGGACACAGGATTAGCAATATTCTGATCGCTAAGGGATGTCCAAACTGAGGGGTGGACAACACAGCTAAACATTCTAACATTCCCAGACACAACAGGGTAAAACTGGATGTTTAAATGTTGCATTAAGACCTTGCTTCCTAACCCTGCATTGCCTGAGATCTGAGGATCCACCTGGTAAATTTGAGGGACGGTGTGAACAGAGGACCACATTGCAGCTTTAGTCTTTGAAGAGATGTTGGAAGATTTGACAACATAAAATGAGGAGGAAGTAGAAATGAAAATCATACCTTGTAGCCCCTATCCAGGAGATCTCAAAGGCCAACAGGAATCCGCCCACTTTGAGAAGTCAAGATGTCTCCTCAATGTGAGGTGGATTTGCTTGCAGGCTTGGATGATTTGGAAGTCCAAGGTTTGTGATGGAGATGAAAGTCTGAATTTAGACTTAGGAATTCTGGAGAAAAGAATGTACAGTTGCAAAAAAGAATGTACAGTTGCAAGAAAGAGTGTCCGTTACCCACTGGATTTTCTTATGAGTATGTTCTGCTCATCCCAATCCAGAATTTCCATGAGGAGAACTCTCTATTAAGGTTGCCATTGAGGACAGAGTACCCTTTTGCCTTAGCAAAAACATTTAAACCTCAGACTGAAAAAACCTGCTACCTCTAATGACAGGAGCTACAGTTGCAAGAAAGAGTATGTGAACCCCTTGGAATTACGTGGAGTTTTGCATGAATTGGGCATGAAATTTGCTCTGAAGGTCATCTAAGTCCCAACAATAGAAGAACACAGTCTGCTGAACATAATACTACACAAACATTCTATTGTTGTGACTTAGATGACAATCAGAGCACATTTTATGCCCAATTCATGCAAAACTCCACATAATCCCAAGGGGTTCACATACTTTTTCTTGCAACTGTAGCTCTTGTCATTAGAGGTGGCAGGTTTTTTCAGTCTGAGGTTTAAACGTTTTTGCTAAGGCAAAAGGGTACTCTGTCCTCAATGGCAACCTTAATAGAGAGTTCTCCTCATGGAAATTCTGGATTGGGATGAGCAGAACATACTCATAAGAAAATCCAGTGGGTAACGGACACACTAGAAAAGAAGGTGCCCATAGTGATCCACACAGTGTGGCTTGTTAAAAAAAATCATCAATTCTTTATTATTGGCAAAATTTGTATAAAAGTTAAAACTTGATTATCACAAAAATGCTCAAATTAAGTACCTATGCCTTCCACCATAAAATTGACATTGTCAAAACAACTTCTGAACTTCAGTAACCAACCTGCCAGAAACAGAAGTACCCCAACCTGGCAACCAATTAGGGTGAAGTCAAACCCAGTTAGTGTATATCACTCCAGATCATAAAGGTGCATCTCAATAAATTAGAATAACATCAAAATTTAATTTAAAAGTTAATTTATTTGAGTAATTCACTTGCTGTAAGCCATACTCATCAAAATTAAAAGAAATGCTTGAAATACATATTGCTCTGTGTGTAATGAATCGATGTAATATATGAGTTTCACTTTTTGAATTTAAGTACTCAAATAAATTAACTTTTTGATGATATTCTAATTTATTGGGATGCACCTGTATAATTTTAGGCATCAACGCCTGTAATTAAAGCGGAGTTCCACTAACACTGTAAAAAAACAAAAGTCAGCAGCTACAAAAACTCTAGCTGCTGACTTTTAAAAAACAGCCACTCACCTGTCCCACAATCCCATGGTGAATTTCTGAGCTGCAATAGTAACACATTTAGATTAATCCAAAATAGTGAAACAAAATTTCATCCAAAATTGGAATCAAATTCAAATTGAATTTGAAAATGAAATCAAATTAGAAAACAAATTCAAAATATAAACATATTGCTGATTTCCTTCAAAGACTGTGTGTATTAGTGTTAGAATATAGCTGTCTACTGAAATTTGAATACTGAAAAGAATAGAATAGAATAAAACAAAATAGAAAATAAAAGAATAGAAAATAAAGGAATAGATTAGAATAAAACAGAATAGATTTGAATAGAATATAATAGATATAGCCACCTTCTGAAATTTGAATTTTGAAAATAATAAGAGTAGGATAAAACAGAATAGAATAGAAAATAAAAGAAAAGAATAGAGTAAAACAGAACAGAATAGAATAGAAAATTGGAAAATAGAATGGAAAAGAACTGAAATAAATAGAATAGACTAGAATAGAATAGAAAATAAAAGAAAAGATTAGAATAGAATAGAAAAAATAGAATAGATTAGAACAGAATACAATAAAATAGAAATGATATATCTGTCTTCTGAAATTCAAATTTCAAAAAGAATGGAATAAAACAGAATAGAATAGAAAAGAAAAGACTAGAATAAAATAGAACAGAAAATTAGGGAACATGATATAAAAGAATAGAGTAGAAAATACAAGAATAGAGTAGAAAAGAATAGAATAGAAAAAATAGAATAGAATGAAATAGAAATAGACAGCATATAACTAGAAATTTGAATTTTGAATAGAATAGAATCAACTATTCTGCACAATAAATCTTGATTGATTCGATATTTATGATTTGAATAGGATTCGAATACTTTGAATCCATTGCTAAATTTTTAATCCTGATGAAATTGAATAAACAAACTAAACTAAACTAAAAAACAGACTTTGTTACGAATGCTACAAAATAAAATTAGTAACTTAACAAATTGATCCAAAATTACACCAAAAAATTTTTCATTCTGCACGTCTAAAGACCACTAAGGATCATTCTAGACCAGGGGCAGACTGACCATTTGGAAACTCTGGCACTGCCCGAGGGCCGGGGTTCAGTAGGGGCCCCCATGAGATGCCCCTGGTACCTTTTTCATAGGCTTTTTTGAGTTTGGCCAAGGACACAGGGGCCCCATGATCCCTTATTGCCCGGGGGCCCCATGAGTTGTCAGTCAGCCCCTGTTCTAGACATGCAGGTATTGCATACAATTTACCAAAGCAAGCAACTGAATAATCACTTAATAAGCTAGCAAGCTAAAGCTGCAGCTAACTATCAATAAAATAAAGCAGGAAGCATTTTGAAAACAAGTAAAAAATGCCAGCTAATAGGCGAATTCTTTGCCTGCTTATTCACAACACTAACACCTCTCTGAGCAGAACATACATGGGTTTGGTTCAAGACAGGTTTGCAGAATGCAAGTAAAGTTCAGGTGCTAAATCCAAACTCCAATGAAGTCAATGGGAGATGAATGTTAAAAAAGTATGCCCATTCTCTGGGATAATAGGGGGGTGATTCTAAAACAAATGACAGTGGAGGACTGGGCACTGCCCCGGGGGACATTTACCAAAGCAAAAACAGTTTTAAAAATATAATGTAGTGGAGAGAAACAATGTTATTAATGCTTTAACTCTTGCACTGCCAGGCCCGGTGCACTACTTTTAGACCCCAGACCATTGTGGAAAATTTTCCAAAATTGTTAAAAAAAATTCAAAATTATAATGTGTTCCTTTTTGGGCAACAGTGAAAATCTGTTTTATTCAAAGCTGTAAAACAATGTGGAGGTTGTCTTTCACGTGTATATTTTGCTGACACGCAATTGCAGGGCCATGTGTGCACTGTATTGGTGTACACTGAGATAAAATTATGCAGGCATATATTTCATTGCAACACAATGGAGATTTACTGAACTGGTACACACAGAATCTGGTGCAACTGTACAAAGTATCCAAGCAGCTTCTAGGTTTTACTGCCAAAGCTTAAAGTGGTTGTAAAAATTCAAGGTTTTTTACCTTGCCTGTAATCTTCTGTGTGCAGCACCCCCCTTACCCGAGCTACCTCCAATCCAGCAATGTTCAAAATAGCCCTGGTTGTATGTGGATTGTCTCTCCTCATTGACTGAGACAGTAGCGGGAGCTCATTGGCTCCTGCTGCTGTCAATCACAGCCAGTAAGCCAATGAGGAGAGAATTGGGGGTGGGGCCTAGCCACAGTTCTAGGTGTCTTATGGATGTATAGAGCAGCAGTTTGGAAGCTAGCACATAGCGATGCCCCCAGGGCAAGCAGCTTTCTCTGGGGGCACTGCTCGAGGGGGAGGAGCCAGAGCACCAGAAGACCCGAAAAGAAGAGGATCAGAGGATTGGGGCAGCTGTGTGAAAAACGAGGGCACAGAGCAGGTAAGTATGACATGTTTGTTATTTTTTTTAAATTAAGCTTTAGTATTGCTTTCATTGAACAAGCTGAAGTTAGAAGCTAAGTGATTACTATGCACAGCTGCACCAGATTCTGTGGTTATGGTTTGGAAATTTCTTTGAGCAGTACCATTATTTGGCCCTTCATGTTAGAGTTAGCCATATTGGATTGTGCAACTATTTTTTCTTTATCTGCATCATCTTTGGTAAATCTCCCCATGTGTTACGATATGCAGCAACTCACATGCGTGTTCTGTTTTAAGCCTCATTCACATGGCCCCAAAGGGCCACACAGCATCAAGAAGTAGTATATTTCTGTGCCAGAGAGACAAAGGTGTTTGCGTACAGCCAAGGGCAGCAGTCTGTACAAATTAAAGACAGGATGATAGACACTGTGGCTGTATGCATGTAACTGCACATCCATTTTGTGTCCGGGATGTAAGAGTATATGGGTACAGCTGCAGTATCTGTCGTCCTGTTGTTGATTCGTACATTCTGCTGCCTGAAGCTGTATGCAAACACCTGTGACTCCTGGACACAGAAATAAGCTGTGTGTGAATGTGGTCTTGGGGCTCATTCCCACAGGTGCTGTAGCCTGTACATTGTGGTGAATGCTTTGTTTATGTGGTTGGAGATGTGAGCAGACAGCCTATGTTACTCTATGGGGACACATCAGCTGTAAGAATACAGCCGCAAGTTCTAATTTAACAGGCATGTGGGTGCATACCTCATCTGCACACCTGTTAAATTAGGACCCGCAAATGTGTTCATACAACCACTGTGTCCCCATAAAGAAACATGGGCTACCTGCAACAAATCCCTCGTCATGCTGTGTGGACCAGAGCATCTGTATGAATGTGCCCTCTCTAAGGCTAGGTTCACACTTATGCAGTTTGCATTTGATCCGTCTCTGCAGTGCGTTTTGCGTTTTTGCACATGTGTTTTTGCCTCGTTTTTGATGCACTTTGCGTTTTGCATTTTTACATTTTTTTCTTATTGTTAGGCAGATTAATATGCAAAACGTGGCAAAAACGCACTACACGCTTTTCTTCAGTGTTTCCATTGAAGTCTATAGAACCAAAACCACTACTTTTTGCATTTAAAAAAGTCCCTGACCCTTTCCAAAAAACGCACCAGGTGAAAACGCGGAGATGTGACTATGTCCTTTAGGAAATCATGTTACTGTAGTGCATTTCTGAAAAATGCTGAGGAAAAAGCTTAGGTGTGAACCTATGGTAACACAGGTTTACTATAACGCATTGTATATATAGAGTGCAGTGCTCGATAACAGCGCAGTGCTTACTATAACGCATACCCGTGCAAGGATCGTGTTTGCCCACACAAGAATGCACCAGTGTTTTGTGCATCCCAGTGCAGGCAGTTCCATTCATCTCAAATGGAATTCAGCAGCTGTACATACTACACAGCCACAGCTCCCAATCTGACAACCATGCAGGTGCAAGTGTATGACTCTGAATGCACACTGTGCTTTCAGGGCCGTATACTCACACCTTCATGGCTACCAGATTGGGAGCATAATACCGTCATTCATCCATCACAGAAAACATATCCCTTTTGTGTTTCAACTCCCTTTTTCATAATATTCTTTAAACTTACATTCCAATCTTTTATCCACATCCCTGATATAATTCTCTTCCCTGGTGTGAAATATTTGATCCTACTAGTGGTACTAATGGAGTATTATACCCCCATCCCCTTTGTCTATGAATTAAATCCCATATCCTTAAGACATTCCATACTAAGTTGCTAGTATTTTCAGCAAACATGCGATATTGTTGTGGGATCCATATAATTTTATCTAATTGTCCTTCACTTAGTGATTTTTCAATCATTACCCAATTCTTCCCATATGAATTATAAACCCATTCCATTGTTCGTGACAATACTACTTCAAATAACATATTTTAAAATCTGGCATATTTATATTTTTATATATTATATTTTTATCTTTACATAGGAGCTGTTGACCTTGGTTTTTTATTTGCCCATATGTATCTCATTGTCATTATTTTCAGGACCCTGAAATACACCTGCTGCAAATATATCGGTAACATTTGAAATTTTTATAGGATTTTAGGCAATATCACAATCTTAACCATATTTATTCGCCCTATCCAAGAAAGTGATCTTTTTGAAATTTTCCTCAATTCCTCCTTCATCTCATTTAATAACGGGATATAATTTGAATGGTATATACCCTTCAATGATGGGGTTAGCTTAACTCCTAAATAGTTTAACTCTTTATCCCTCCACGTAAATGGGAACTTTCCTTGTATAGCCTGTCTTTCTACCTTCGGTAAATTATTGTTCAATATCTCTGACTTTAAAAGATTCATTCTAAAATTTGACAGCTCTCCATAGTGTTTAAGTGTTCTCACTAAATTTGGTAGCTTTAATCTAGGATTTACAGTATAAAATAACATATCATCTGCATACGCCGCAACTTTGTGTTCCACCTTTCCAATTTGAATTCCTTTTAATAGTGTATCTATACTATTTCGTATGGTTGCTAACAAGAGCTCTAAAGATAACATAAACAGGAGAGGTGAAAGTGGACATCCCTGCCTTGTTCCATTATACATTATAAAATGTTGCGACAATGAACTGTTGATCTTCACTGCTGCTGAGGGGTGACTATATAAGTTTTTTATCCACTGCATAATTTTGGGTCCTAATCCTATTGCCTCTAAAGTACTCATCATAAATCCCTATTCTACCCCGTCGAGCGCTTTTTCAGTGTCTATTGACAGGAACAATACTGGGGATTTCTCCCTCCTACTCTTTTGCAGGAGGAATAACGATCTTAAGCTATTATCTCTTCCTTCTCTCCCTGGTATAAACCCCACCTGATCTAGATGTACCCACTCTGGCATTAGAGCTTTCATCCTACTAGCAATAACTTTAGCATATAATTTTGTATCTATATTTAATAGTGATATTGGTCTGTAAGTGGCATATTGAGATACATCTTTTTCTTCTTTGGGTATAATTTTAATATGTGCCAGCAACGGCTCTTTCCTAATTTCCATCCCTTCTCCTAATGCGTTCATATATACACACATTTTAGGCACTAGTTGTTCTTTGAAATTCCTATATTATCTTACAGTATACCCATCAGGCCTCGGACTGTGCTTCTTAATGCTATTTGTATTTCCTCTTGTGATATTGGGTTTTCTAGCATTGCCAACCTTTCTTCCTCTAATCTAGTTAAACCAGCTGTTTTTAAATATGTCTGAATTTTCCTTCTTCTTTCTCCCTCCGGGTCTCTTTGATCCTTATGGTTAACCACGCACAGCGAACTATAGTATTTATGGAATTTGCTAGCAATCATTTTAGTTGGATACACTATCTCTCCTATTTTGTTTTTGATCTTCTCCATATAATTTACTGATTTCTTTTTCCTTAACATCCTTGCCAAGTATTTCCCTGGTCTATTCCCACATTGATATCTTTCTTTTGCCACCATGTTGAAAATCCTTTTTGTTTCCTGTTCCATTAGGTTATTTAGCTCTTCTCTTTTTAAAATTATCTTTTGCTGTACCTCTATTTCTATTCTTCTTTTATGTACTTGTTCTAATTCATGTAATTCCTCTATTAGTTTTCTCATCTTTTCGACCCGTTTTCTCTTTTTTTCTGCCCATATAGATTTATGGGTTTCCCATACCGTAGCAATTAAGACTCCCTCAGTTTCGTTTAACTGAAAATATTGCTCTATTTCTTTTTTTATTCTTTCTTCAGTCTCCTGGTCCTGTAAGAGTGTCTCTTTTAATTTCCATGCATTTGTTTTTATAGGAATCCCCTCCCATTCTCAACTTCATTGTGACTGGTGCATGGTCTGATAGTGATGTAATTTCTATATTGGATTTAATTAGCGACTCCATCTATGTTCTCTCAATATATAATCAAGTCTGGAATACATCACATGTGCCATGGAATAGAATGTATAATCCCTTACCCCTGGTTGTTTGATTCTCCACTCATCTATCTAATTTTAAGGATCTTAAACGTTCACCTCCATTCTTCCACACATGCAACGAATTATTCAGCTGCGGATCCATGTAAAAAATTTAAGTCCCCAGCCACAACCAGTTTTCCTTTCTTACAATCCATCAATTTTCTTAGCATATTCTCCAAACAGACCATTGGATTCTTATTTGGACAGTAAATATTTGCAAGCGTACATTCCATACCATACAGTTTCCCCTTCAAAAAAAGAAACCGACCCTCTAGGTCCTCCAACCTGTCTTCTATAATTAATCTTAAATTTTTTGCAATCCCAATAGCTACTCCTTTAGCCTGTCTTGTTGGCGAGTCTGCATAGTAACAGGTCGAGTAGTACCTTCATGGTAACTTAACTCTTGTATCATAAGATAAATGTGTCTCTTGTAAAAATACAGCATCAATTGAATGCCGCCAGATTTCCCTAGTAATCTTATGTCTTTTTACTGGGGTATTCAAACCTTTTATGTTGTAGGTCATAAAGTTAACTACATTCTTATCCAACATCCCTTTATATTAAAACCTCTTTATATTTGATCCACACGGAGGGAGGTATCTATATAATAAATTTGGAGCCAAAGAAGAGTTTCAGTGTACCCTTTGCTCCCTGTCCTCCCCATTCCCATGCCATTCCCCCTCCCTACCTATTAAACCCATATGGCTCATCTTTAGCCCTTTGATCTATTGTGGTTCTAACTCCACCATTGATCCATCCATAAACACCTCCCACCACCCCCTACTACTCCTTTAGGGTGTGGGTTCTAGGGTATAGGCCTCCCTGTGTCCCACCTTTTATATAGCCTTTCTCTTCATACCTCTCCACTACACAAACTCTTTTACCCTCTCCCCCCCTCCCCCGGGCAATCCCTCTGGGCTTATCTATTCTCTCACTTCACTTGTCCACTCATATGTCTTCTCCCATTACCCATTCTTAAATCCTTTTCCCTTATATTATCTTACATGAGAATAGAGGCTGAAGAGAGGAGGAGAGGAAAAAAAACATGGGTGGGGAGGGAAAAGAGCACAAAATGAGCTCAAAAGTAATTTCCTATTCAGCCCCATCCATTAATTACTCTTATTTATAAAGTCTCTAAGGAACTATTTTCTTTTTTTTTCTTTTCTTCTCTTCTTTCCTCTTGTTCTTTCTTCCTTCTTTCCTACATAATCTCATCTCTGTTGCAGTCTTTTTCTTGGGATTAGTTGCCAGCTTTCCTTTCCCAGTCCCATTTCCTCCTTCTTCCCCTCTGGGATATCAGGTACTTGTAATCCTAATCTCTCACAAAAATACTGAAGATCCTCTGGGAACCTCAGTCTAGTTGAATGTCCCTCTTTCCATCCAATCAGGAGTGTGGGGAATCCTCAATTGTATTGAATATTTTTTTTTTGTATTTGCTCCAACAATGGCCTCAGGGATCTTCTTCTTGCTAATGTTTCAGGTGCTATATCTACATAGATTTGCAAATTCGTCCCTCCGTATGTTATTGAAGGTATCCCTCTCATCTTCTCCCGTATTCTTGATTTATCCTCAAAATAGTGGAAACACACTATTACATCCCTTGGGGTTCCCGTTGTCACTCCTTGTGGTCTCTTTATCCTGAGAACTCTATCAATTTTCAGTTGATCTGTTATAGGTCTGTCTATTAGTGGATTTAGCACTTTATTCATTACATCTCTTAAGTCTTTTCCTTGGGATCCTTCGGATCCCCCAAATCCTCAGATTGTTCCCTCTATTTCTAATTTCCTAATCTTCTATCTTATATTGCAATCTCCTTTGTTCAAGTCGCATTTCCTCCAATTGACTCTTCAGATCTGTTATTATTTGAGTATGCGTGTCCAATTTTTCTTCCGTTTCTTCAACTCGGGACAAAACCTGTCCCAGATCTTGATGTATTATTGCCATATCTTTCTTTGAAGAATGTTCTAATTTTGTGAACGTATCTGCCATTTCCATTTTTGTTGGTAGCTGAGTACCTGCTCCTTGTTCTCCTTTGCTCCTTATATCCACCTCACAGTCCATGTTTAGGATTTCTTTACCTTGACTCAAATCATTTGTTTCCATTGACAGACTAGATTGATCTCCACTGTTATTTCCCATTCCTTGTCCTCCACTGACTCCCCGTTGTCTCTCGGGGTGTCTGACTCCCTGGACTCTTCTCCTGCGTAGGCATATTTTTTTTTATTGTGCTACTACTTGTCTTGGGTGTCTTTACCCCTCCTCCTTTTACTGATTTGCTTTTCATAATGATTCCTCTGCTGTTTCGTACTTGTGACTTGAGATATATCCTTATTCCCACTTTATTTCTGCTGTAGAGAGTTATAATTATATGTGGACCGGATCAGCAACTACTATTCTTACACTTTATATAACCAACTTGTATATTGCCCCCTGCTTTCTCCTTATTATTTTCTAATAGTCCTTTTTCATTTTCAGTGTTCTTGTCAGGGCAGGGCTGTGGAACGGACAGGTAGGCCTAGTGGCAGGGTAACGCACTGGCTGACGACAACCACCACCAACAGACCGAAGTCCCTCAGGGCACGGAGTCTAAGTCCCAGGCTGCCCTTCACCAGGGCCCCTGATGGTGGGGATGGACTTGACGCAGCCAGGAACCAGGTCGCGACCCCCGAGACACCCCGGCTGCGGTAATGGCCAATAGCGTGTAGCTGGTGAGAATGACAATAGCGTAGTCAGGCAAGCCGGGTCGACAACAACGGGACAAAACGGTACAGAACAGTAGACAGAGAATAACAGGTCACGGGCCAGGTTCAGCAACGGAGGGTCAGATCGAAGGAAAACACAGAGAATGGTCAGGTCACAAGCCGAGTCAAATACCAGAAGAGTCACGAGCATATACACAGAGCTGTAGCAAGACAAAGACACAAGACACAAGTGCAAAGAGCATGTGCGGACCACAGGCTTATATGTCATCAGCCACACCCCTCTGGGGGATGGACCTCAGAGACCTGAAGGCATAAAAGGATTCCCACCATGCACAGCAGAATCCAAGATGGACACCAGCACATGGAGTAACATAACCTCAGGGAAAAGGTAGGACCTTGACAGTACCTCCTCCTCAAGGGCCCCTCCCCCTCCGCGGCTCAACAAAAGGTTTCTGAGGAAAGCGGGTATGAAAAGCGCGGAGGAGGGCAGGAGCATGGACATCCACGGAAGGAACCCAGGAACGCTCCTGGGGACCATAACCACACCAATGAACCAGGAACTGTAATCGACCGCGCACCAATCGAGAGTCCAGGATCCGGCTCACCTCATACTCCTCATGACCATCAACCCGAATGGGACGGGGCCGAGGCAAAGAGGTAGTGAAGCGATTGCAGATCAGAGGTTTCAACAGTGATACATGAAAGATATTGGAGATCCGCATCCCAGGGGGAAGGGCAAGGGCATAGGCCACCGGATTCACCTTGCGGAGAATGCGAAAAGGACCGACAAAACGGGGAGCTAGTTTGGGTGTGGGCACCCCGAAGATTGAGGTTACGAGTAGACAACCACACCCGATCGCCAACCTGGTATGAAGGAGCGGGCAACCGTCTGCGATCAGCCTGGAACTTCTGACGCTGAGCCGAGTCCCTCAAAGCCCTCTGGATCTGCCCCCATGAAGAACGCAGGGCAGCAAGATGGTTCTCCACAGCCGGAATGTCCTGTGGTGAGAACCTCTCAGGTAATACCGCGGGTTGGTACCCATAGTTGGCCATGAAGGGAGACATCCCGGAGGAGGAGTTGACCGCTGAGTTCCTGGCAAACTCTGCCCAAGGCAGGAGATCGGCCCAATCGTCCTGATGGTCCGAGATATAACACCGAAGGAATTGTTCTAAGGCCTGATTGGAACGCTCTGCAGCCCCATTGGACTGCGGGTGGTAGGCTGAAGAAAAGGAGAGACTAATACCCAACTGGGAGCAGAAGGCGCGCCAGAATCTGGACACAAACTGACTCCCGCGGTCTGAGACAATCACCTTGGGCAACCCATGCAGGCGAAAAATCTCCCTGGAAAAGACTGTGGCCAGTTCTTGCGCTGTTGGTAATTTCCTGAGTGGAATACAATGGCACATTTTGGAAAAACGATCGACGACCATGAGAATGACCGTATGACCCCGAGACACAGGGAGGTCTACAATAAAGTCCATGCCCAGGTGTGACCAAGTCGCTCCCCATTGGGAATGGGTTGCAGAAGACCCATTGGAAGATGCCGTGGAGATTTATTCTGGGCACAGATCGAACATGCCGCTACATAAGAGGCGATGTCGTCACGGAGAGTAGGCCACCAGAACAACCGAGAGACGACCCAAGACAACTGGTTCCTCCCCGGATGCCCGGCAGTTTTGGAGTTATGGTAGGTATGCAGCAGACGGGTGCGCAACCCCTCGGGTACAAAACATCTACCCTCCGGTCTCTCGGGAGGAGCGTCAGTTTGAGCCGCCAAAATCTGCTCCCCAAGGGGAGAAGTCAGACTGGTGCGAATGGCAGCCAGGATCTGATCCGGAGGTATGACCGAGGTTGGCTCAGAGTCCTCCCTGGACAACTCAGAGTATTGCCACGATAATGCATCAGCCCTGACATTCTTGGAACCAGGCAAATAGGAGACCACATAGTTGAACCGCGACAAGAACAAGGCCCATCTGGCCTGATGGGGTGTCAATCTCTTGGCCTCCGAAAGATAAGTCAGGTTCTTATGATCGGTAAGTATGAGGACCGGAACCGCGGAGCCCTCGAGCAGGTGCCTCCATTCCTTGAGAGCCAGAATGATTGCCAACAACTCCCTATCTCCAATCTGGTAGTTGCACTCTGCAGAGGAAAGCTTCCTGGAGTAGAACCCACAGGGAAGTAGGGGTCCATCGGGCGACCGACGTTGAGACAGGAGAGCGCCTACTCCCGTCTCGGATGCATCAACCTCAAGGACGAAGGGCAATCCAGGATTGGGATGAGACAGTATCGGAGCCGAAGCGAAGGCGGATTTCAGAGCCTCGAAAGCTACGATGGCCTCGGATGGCCACTCGTGAGGATTACTGCCCTTCTTGGTTAGGTCTGAGAGAGGCTTTGCCAGTGTGGAGAAGTTCCTGATGAACTTCCGATAGTAGTTGGCAAAACCCAAAAAGCGCTGAATGGGCCGAAGACCATTTGGACGAGGCCACTGCAGAACCGCCGAAACCTTCTGAGGGTCCATGGAGAATCCCTCCGCAGAAATGATGTAGCCTAAAAAGGCAACTTGGGATCGATGGAATTTGCACTTCTCAAGTTTACAAAAAAGTTTGTTCTCACGTAATCGTTGCAGCACCTGCTTGACATCCTGGATATGGGACTCCATGGAGGCAGAGTAAACCAGGATGTCATCCAAGTAAACTACCACGCACTGCTGCAACAAGTCACGAAGGACATCATTTATGAATTCCTGAAAAACTGCGGGCGCGTTACACAACCCGAAGGGCATCACCAGGTATTCGTATGACCGGTTCTGGTGTTAAACGCGGTCTTCCACTCATCCCCCTGTTTGATCCGTACGAGGTTGTACGCCGCCCTAAGGTCAAGTTTGGTAAAGACTGTTGCCCCCTTAAGGCGGTCGAACAACTCAGTAATCAAGGGAATCGGGTAGGCATTCTTAGTGGTGATTCGATTAAGACCCCTATAATCAATGCAAGGCCTCAATTCACCACCCTTCTTCTTTACAAAGAAAAAGCCCGCTCCTGATGGAGAAGTAGACTTACGAATGTGCCCCCGGGAAAGCGCATCCGCAACGTACTCCTCCATGGCCTTATTCTCCGCAACCGAGAGAGGATACACCCTGCCACGCGGAGCAGTGGCACCAGGTTGCAAGGATATGGCGCAGTCGTAAGGACGATGAGCAGGTAAGGCACCAGCGCGTACCTTATCAAACACGTCCTGGTACTCCCCATAATCAGTGGGCAACGCAGAGTCCGAGGAGGCACACAACACCTTAACCAGCCCACAGATGCACCCAGCCCCACACTGTGGAGACCACGAGAGAATCTCGGCTGTTCGCCAATTGAAGGTTGGATTGTGCATCTGGAGCCAGGGATACCCCAAAACCACCGAATAGTGCGGAGAAGAAATCACCTGGAAACAGGCCAACTCCCTGTGAACAGCCCCAATAGCTACTTCAACTGGCATAGTCTTGTGGGTAACCTGCGGTGGTTGCAGGGGCCTGCCATCTATCGCCTCAAGAACCAATGGGGTAACTCGAGCCTGCAGGGGAATGGAGTGCTGGGCAGCAAACGAGCTGTCCATAAACAACCCACCGGCCCCAGAATCTACCAACGCCTGGGCCGTCACCGAGCCCTCCGCCCAAGAGTGGACAACGGTGATCAGTGGCTTATCTCTGCGGAACGCCGGGGACGAGGAGACTCCACCCAAGATCTGTCCCCGACAGGATCTCAGGTGTGAGCGTTTCCCGGACGGACCGGACAGGACTGCCGAAAGTGCCCACCAAGGCCACAGTACAGGCAGCGACCCTCCCAACGCCGAGCGGCCAGCTCTCCCTCGGAAAGGCGAGCAAACCCCAGCTGCATGGGCTCACCACCAGACAATCTATCCCCGGGAGGCGTGGGAGGAGAGGGAGGAACGGGTGGGACAGAAAACACAGGTGCCAGTCGATTGGAAGGCCTCCGCAGGCGTTCCCTAAGTGAAGGCCTCTCCCTGAGCCTGGTATCAATCAGGATCAGGAAGGAAATTAGTGCTTCCAGCTCCACAGGCAATTCCTTGGCTGCGATCTCGTCCTTCAATGCATCAGAAAGACCCTGAGAAAACGCAGCCACCAGAGCCTCATTGTTCCAACCCACCTCTGCTGCCAGGGTACGAAACTCTATGGCGTACTCGGCAACGGTCCATGAACCCTGATGCATAGACATGAGCAGCTTGGCAGCCGAGGCGGAGAGAGCCGGTACGTCGAATACCCTACGGAAGGCATCGACAAAACCGGAAAACGCGTGAATCACTGGGCCATTCCTCTCCCATAAGGGATTCGCCCAGGCCAAGGCCTTGTCTGAGAGTAGCGATATTAGGAAACCCACCTTTGACCTCTCAGTCGGAAAAGCGTGGGGTATTAATTCGAAGTAAATCCCCACCTGGTTGAGAAACCCACGACACTGACTCGGCTTACCCCCAAAGCGCTGTGGAAGAGGGGCTGAACCAGTCATACCACTGGGTGCAACAAGTGGAACAGCAGCGGGAGCGACCACCGGAGTGACAACCGGCCTAATGACACCAGGAATAAGGTGCGCGGTGCGTGCAAGCAGAGTTCGCAACGCCTGAGCGAACTGATCCAACAGGAGATCCTGTTGATCCAGTCTTGCGACCAATAATGGAAGCGAAGGCATACCTGCACCGTCAGGGTTCATGGCACTTGTGTAATGTCAGGGCAGGGCTGTGGAACGGACAGGTAGGCCTAGTGGCAGGGTAACGCACTGGCTGACGACAACCACCACCAACAGACCGAAGTCCCTCAGGGCACGGAGTCTAAGTCCCAGGCTGCCCTTCACCAGGGCCCCTGATGGTGGGGATGGACTTGACGCAGCCAGGAACCAGGTCGCGGCCCCCGAGACACCCCGGCTGTGGTAATGGCCACCGCCAATAGCGTGTAGCTGGTGAGAATGACAATAGCGTAGTCAGGCAAGCCGGGTCGACAACAACGGGACAAAACGGTACAGAACAGTAGACAGAGAATAACAGGTCATGGGCCAGGTTCAGCAACGGAGGGTCAGATCGAAGGAAAACACAGAGAATGGTCAGGTCACAAGCCGAGTCAAATACCAGAAGAGTCACGAGCATATACACAAAGCTGTAGCAAGACAAAGACACAAGTGCAAAGAGCATGTGCGGACCACAGGCTTATATGTCATCAGCCACACCCCTCTGGGGGATGGACCTCAGAGACCTGAAGGCATAAAAGGATTCCCACCATGCACAGCAGAATCCAAGATGGACGCCAGCACATGGAGTAACATAACCTCAGGGAAAAGGTAGGACCTTGACAGTTCTTCCAGTTTTGTCTCTTTCGATCAAATCTTTCTTTTGTGAACCGCTGGGTGACCCCGTTTCCACTTCCCCACCACTTTCTAAACACAGTTTTTATTAGTCACCTACTTCTCCAAACAGCACATATGTAATATCAAAAAATACTATTTAATTTTGAGCACCCACTGCTGTCCACCTTCTACTGTCCAGCTGCTCTCTCCACCTGCTCAATGTCCACTGAGACTGTATGTTGCAGTTCCTCCTTCTTGTTGGGGGGTTCAGGGGTGCCCACTGCTCCTTCACTCCTTCTCACGGAGGACCACGTTTCCCAAGGGGCTTTGAGGTCATCTCACTGCTTCCTCTGTCTGCCTCCACTCTGCACAGCCTCAAGGGTACCAGCACCCCACTACCAGCCAGACTGCAGAGCCCCAGGGCAAGCACTCAAAACTGGGAGCCTCGCCAACTGATACAGCTAGGTATGTCCTTACTGCTCCTTATCCTTCACTCTCCGTGGGTGAACGGCGCTCCTACAACAGGCTCCCTGTCAGCGCCATGTTCAGTGTGGTGGGTAATATGTACACACATGCTAAGTAGACAAGTATCCACAGTACAACTCTTGTACTATAATCTTTCCCTCTCAAAAGTAAGGAGACTTCTATTATTGCCATTATTGTACTACAGCAATCCCATCTTCATCTATATTATAGTCGCTTCTAACTTCAATTCTTAAGCTTCATCTTCTGCTGATGGTTGCACACAGCTTCAAAGGTTCTCCACTGATTCCTTAGTCTGAGATCTGTGTCCAGAATAGGTTATCACTCAGTAGATTTGTCTCAGAAAGGTAATATACAATGGGCTCCCCTTCATTTTTTTGCCTTTGTGGCTTTGATTTCTTTATGGTTCTGCAACATGGTATCCACAGCCATACCACACCATGCCATATCAGACTTCTGTTGGCTTTACAATATTTTTGGTACTACCTTACTGATCCGACAAATACATATAATAGTAAAGAAGAAAAATTAAAGTTAGTAAAAACCTAATCAGTTCTCTTGTTTTTTCTTTCATCATCATGAGCCCTAATTAATTTGTGAAAATACTACATCCCACAAACAAAAATATTTAGACAAGAATTATTTATGGACTGCTTTATTTTTAAGAGCTATGTCCAGTCCAAGATGTATGGTGCTCTTTCTGTTATTTTTCTGCACTGAAAAATAATTTTAAGTGTTTTTGTTCTTTCTTTGATCCTTTAATGATAGAATTCTCTCTGCTTGGTCTCTCTAAAAAGATGCTATTGGCAGACCATAATGTTGCTATACCATAGAAAAAAAAGAGTTTTCTTCTTTATCCAAATCATCATTTTTATTTTGTTTTATTCTTTTTTTTTTTTTTTTATGGTCCAGTAAATATGGAGAACGTTTATTGTAATTATTTACAATAAACACAGTTTGTCAATCTTCTATGTAATTGATCTGATATCCCCTTCCTTCACTTTATATATCTTTATATTCAAATATTCTTTATTGAAGGATTTTAACATATAAGTGAGGATATAGAAACATAAACATGAAAGGTTCACAATGGTATGAGCACAGCATAAGGGGTAGAAAACATAATGGTCCCGGCCCTTAGGCCGGGGATTTAAAGGTTCTTGTCTTTTTTTTTTTTATACATGAGAGGTATGCTCGATGAGATGTGAACCAAGTTGGTGCAGTAGTAGCGTGTAGTTAGGGAAAAAAAAAAAGTAAGATATCAAATAAACATAAGGGGGGAGGGGTGGGGGGGAATAGGAAGGCACCAAAACAGTTAGGGTAGGATATAATAGGTCAGTATTTGTTGGCTATCAGTGTAATGAGCAATTAGGATTTTTTAA
Source organism: Staurois parvus (assembly GCF_062004578.1). Classification (NCBI taxonomy): domain Eukaryota; kingdom Metazoa; phylum Chordata; class Amphibia; order Anura; family Ranidae; genus Staurois; species Staurois parvus. The sequence goes on along the minus strand of NW_028318390.1, from coordinate 4,022,456 downwards.
CCATCAAGACCATTGGTTGGTGAACTTGTCGTAGGAAGCGTTGTGGAGGGCAAATCTTTTTTCCATCTCACATTGGTGATTTAAGTCTGATATGAGGCGAGACAGAAGGGAAGTGGTAGTGGATCGCCATAATTTGGTAATGTTAATTTTTGCGGCTGCTAGAGTATGGATGATAATGGTACGCGAATTTATAGGAAATTCCGATGTGGAGAAGAGCTAGAGCCGGATTAGGGGTTACCTGAGTTCCCGTGATTGAGGAGATTATCTGAAAGATCTTGTTCCAACAGGATTTGAGGGATTTACATGCCCAGAGTAGGTAGAGGAGTGAGCCCGTTTCTCCGCAATGTCTCCAACAGGCTTGAGAATGTTGGGGGTAGTATAAAGATAGTTTGGTAGGGGTTAGGTACCATTGGTGGAGGGTCTTCAAATATGCCTCCCAATGGGTGCTGCATTTTGAAGCTTTAAAGCTGATGGTGAACGTTTTTTCCCATGTGTGTGGAGTTATTGATTGGGAAAGATGTTTTTCCCAGTTGGTTATTGAAGTGGTATATGTGGTGAATAGTGATTCAATCATCATTGTGTAGAAAGTTGAGATTCCTTTCTTCGGGTGGGATGTTCTCTGAAAGAAATGGTGCGCCATTACGGGGATGTTCACTGCCAGTGGTAAGTTCGTTCCGTGCAGTGCATGGGCTATTTGCATGTGTGTAAATTGTTCTTTATCAGTGAGGTGAAACTTCTTTTGGATATTAGAGAATGCGTCTAATGTATTTTTAGTATGTATGTCCTGCAAATGGAGTAAACCAGCAGCTTTCCACATTGTCAGGTTTAGTTGAGGAATGAGGAGATGTAGGGAGGATAATGGGATAGGGGTTCGCAGGGCGTCTTTGTTTAGCTGGTTATACTTTAAAAAGTCAAACCAAGCGGTCAAAAAGGCTTGTATGCAGGGGTGTTTTTGTAGAGGTTTAGGTTGGAGTATTTGGGGTATGAATAGACTGTCAGTGAGTTGGTGTGGTAAAGTCAGGGAGGTTTCCATAGTGGACCAGGTCTTTTCAGAGGTAGGGTGCCACCAGAAAAAAAGTTGGTCTAGTAGGGCAGCTTGATAATACGATTTCAAATGCGGAAGTCCAGCTCCTCCCCTGGAGGGTGGACGTATGAGGAGATTCGTGGTATATCTGGGTCTTGTTGAGTTCCATAAGAATTTGTTTAGAGTTACTTGTAATTTAGAAAAGAAAGTGCTGGGAACCGGGATAGGGAGTGTACGGAATATATAGAGAATTTTGGGCAATATGCACATTTTCAAGGTAGCTATTCTGCCTAGTGTCGATAGCATGGATGTGCGAAAGTTTTTAAGCTCCTGTGGGACAGTGTCAAGCAGTGGTTGGAAATTATTGGTATAAAGCTGATTGGTAGAAACAGTGAGTTTGATCCCCAGGTAGGGGATGCTGTTCGTTTACCAGGTGAACGGGAAATGTTTAGAGAGAAATTTTTGGGTTGCAGTAGGTGTATAAAGGTTCAGTATAGATGATTTGGGTTCATTAAGTTTATAATATGAGACTGCCGTATAGTTATGGATATGGGTGCGTATTGACTGAAGCGACTTATAGGGATTTGTGACCATTAGGATAATGTCATCCGCAAACAGACTAATTTTATGTTCCTTATGTAGATAGGTGAAACCCGTGAAGTTCCGGTCATTTCTAAGGTTAGATGCTAACGGTTCAATAAGTAGGGCAAAAATTATAGGGGAAAGTGGACAACCTTGTCTGGTTCCGTTAGATATAGAGAAGGGTTGTGAGAGAGTACCGTTGGTTAGGACTCTGGCAGAAGGATTTGAATATAGGGATAGAATTGCCGATAGCATCCAATCTGTTATTCCAAATTTTTGGAGTGTAAGTGTCATAAATTGCCAATGGATTCTGTCAAATGCTTTTTCCGCATCTAATGATAGGAGAAGGGAAGGTTGTTTATTAGACTCGAGGTGGTGTAGAAGGGATATAATTCGCCTGGTAGCGTCTGGTGCTTGTCTGCCCGGTATAAACCCCACCTGATCTGGGTGGATCAGTTTAGGTAAAAGAGGAAGCAATCGTTGAGCGATTATTTTAGCGTATATTTTTATGTCCGTGTTGAGAAGTGAAATCGGTCTATAATTTAGGACTAATTGGGGATCTTTGCCCGGCTTCGGGATAGTAGTTATTATTGACTGGAGCATATCGGGGGGAAATTCCCCTTTAGAGGCAACCTGATTATATAGGGCAGAGAGATGTGGCGTAAGGTTGAGTGTGAAAGTTTTGTAAAATTCATTTGTGAAGCCGTCATTGCCTGGTAATTTGTTTAAGGGGAGGGTTTTTATGATTTTTTCAATTTCTTTGGGAGAGATCGGCTCAGAAATAGATTCAAGTTGGGACTGAGTAATTTGGGGTAGGTCGATGCTGGATAAAAAATGTTCAATGGACAGTTTTGTTGGTTGGGTCGTAATTGGGTCGCCTTTTATGTTATATAATGTTTGGTAATATGAGGCAAAAGCATTGGCTATATCCTGTGGGTTTGTTAGCAGGGTGTGTGTGGTGGGGTGCTGGACTGTGGAGATTTTGGTCTTAAGGCGTTTTTGCTTAATGGTTTTGTTTAAAAGAGAGTTTGCCTTGTTGCCAAGAGCATAAAATTTGGATTTCGTTTTTTGAAGGTTAATATCGTAGTAATGGAGTAAGATGGAGCGTAATTTGTTTCTGTCCCGGTTTAGGGCTGTGGCAGTGGAGGGAGTTGGGTTCTTTTTGTTGATCTCTTCATTCGATTGAATGGAGTTTAGTAAATGGTCAATTTGTTGGGATCTTTGCCTGTTAATACGGGAATTCAGCTGTATGAGGATACCTCTCATGTTAGCTTTGTATGTTGACCAAAGTGTAGTGATAGAGATATCAGGGGTGGAATTTATGTCAAAAAAGAGATTATGGGCTTCTAGCAAATGTTTCTGGTTCTCTGGATTCTTCAGAATTGCGGAGTTTAGTCTCCATATGGGCGGGATTGCCGAGCGTTGATTGCTGTCCAAGGATATGTTGATTGGAGCGTGATCACACCAAGTTATAGTCCCGATTTTGGACGACGTTACGTGTTGTAGGGTCCATTTATCTGTCACAAAAAAATCGATTCTAGAGTATGACAGATGAGGCAGGGAATAGTATGTGTAGTCTCTTTCAGTACCGTGATGGCATCTCCAGATGTCATACAGGTCTTGGTTATGCAGAAATTGATTAAAGTTGAGTTTGGCGGGTCTTTGGCTGGAGGATGAGTCTAGATGTGGGTTGTTCAGAATGTTAAAGTCACCACCAATAATAAGTCTGCCTTGTTTATGGCGGGCAACGACTTTGTGGAGCTTATGATAGAAGCGCATCTGCTTGCAGTTTGGGCCGTAGACGTTCACTAAGGTGTAGGTTATGTCATTAAGCTGGCATACAAGTATGTGGTAGCGCCCTTGTGGATCGGCTGTTTGCGAAATGATGCAGCATGAAACAGAGTCGTTAATGGCAGTAAGAACTCCATTCTTCTTTTGGATGTTGGTTGCCAAAAATATTTGGGTGAAGCGGTGAAGAAATAATTTGGGAGTTTTTCCCGTAGCGAAGTGGGATTCTTGTATGAAGAGTATGTCGGCTTGGGATTTCCGGGCTTCTTTGGCTAGCATCGATCTCTTGAACGGCGAGTTTAGGCCTCGTACGTTGAGAGATGTGATATTAATCATTGGTATGTATTTTCTCTAAGTTCACAATTAGTCGGAGCGTTATTTGAAGGGATCGTAGGTTAACAGATATTTCTATGAGAGAGAGTGCGGTGAAGCTATTGTAGATTGAGTTAGGCTCGATTGGAGAAATAGGGTGAGCTTTCCAGACATGTGCGGGGTATTCATATATGGGGGTTGTAGCTGCGTGTCTGATGGTGCCTCAACTGGGGGAAGGTAAAGGTACAAAAAACAGTAAAAAAACACTTGCAAGAAAGGCAAGTAGACCAAGTAGTATCCATTGCTACTTGGGAACTGGGGGGTGAGAACAGGCTTTGACCACCGAGGGGGTCATGCCAATTAGAAAAATGTTGAACAGGTAACATCGAGTTTTGGCCGATCGCCAGAAAAAGGTATGTTGAAAAATAAAGCCTCTAGGGAGAAGAGTACGTTTGTTTAAGGAGAAAGTGTGCCGCTTCCTGATTATGATGCCTCCATATGTTGAATGGAGGCAGATGCAGTTCCCTGTGCATCCGCGGGAAGGATATTCCAGGCTTTAAGTAGGTCCAGGCCTGCTTCCAGGGTTTTTACCGTAAAAATTCTGCCAAGGTGCCGTATTGTGAGCTTTGTGGGGAAACCCCATTGGTATGATATACCGTGGTTTCTCAGAGCTTTGGTTATGGAAATCATTTTTTTCCTATTGAGGAGTGTGGCTTTAGATAAATCCGCGTATAGTCGGAGATTAGCATGTGATGGCGGGACCGGGGGTGGATTCCTGGCAGCCATCATGATTCTTTCTTTAACATGGTAGAAATGTATACGGGCTAATACATCTCTTGGAATAGATGCTGACAAAAATGTCGGTTTTGGCAATCGGTGAGCACGATCAATTGCTAGCTCCAGGTCAGGGATTGATGGGATAAGGAATTTGATATATTGCTGTAAGTAGGGTAATAGTGTCTCATTAGTGACTGATTCGGGGATCCCTCTAAATTTAATGTTGTTGCGTCTTGATCGATCTTCCAGGTCAGCCAATTTTAGGTTAATTTGTTCGATGTCAGATGTGTGGTCAGCGTGAGCATCAATCAAATCATTGTGTGCTATTATTACGTCACCGATGTTACTTTCAATATGGCGAATTCTGCTTTCCTGTCGCTGTACCGCAGCAGTAATTTGACTCAGCGATTTGGAGATATCATTATATAACGTTTGGCGCAGTGATGTCAGCATACCCTTCATAGAGATTTCCGTCAGCGGCTGATCCGACACTGGGAACGAATCAATGTCGGGCAATACTGCGTGGGGTGGCATAGGCGGAAGGTTTAGGGCCTGAAGTGAGGGATCAAAGTCATGGTCTAGTCGTGGCCGAGACTTGGCTGGGCTACTAGTTGTGGGGGACAGTGGGGGTGACAACTCACCAGGGTCCCCTGGATAGAGCGAGTGCCGCAGCCTGGCATCTGTTTGCTGGTCATTGTGGTCCCCCTCAGGCCTCCTGCTGCCTCCCTGGATGCTGCTGCCGGCGCCATCTTGGATTCCCGGCATGACCGCCGGGAAGAAATTAGTAAGTTTACCCGGCTGTTCCGGGGTTTTCCGTCGGCGGGGCATGCCTGGAGAGGTGCGGGCACGCTTCAGGGATGACACTGTGGGGTTGTTGTCTCCCCGGGCCGGTGTGTGCCGTGTTAGTGCTGGCGGGTGGACGGAGCTCTCAGATCAGAGCGTCCATTAAAGCCGGCCGCGCATGCGCCCCCCTTGTTTTATTCTTTATCATTAGTCATCATCATTGGTGACCTTATTGTCGGGGTTGGTTTATAATGCTGCAAAGGCTGAGAATAATGTACAATAATATATATAATATTTGTATACCAGAGTATACCCATGGCAGCTAGGAGACCACGTTTCCAAGCATCTAATTAGCAGTATATTTAAAAGTATATACTATTACAGAATGAAAACGTACAATGATAATGGCTTCACATTAAATAACTGCAGACAGTTTTGAACAGAAAAATTGCATGCAGATACAGTAAGTAAATTCCTCTCTTGCAGGTCATGTTTAGAACTCTCCATTGTTGATGGTGCTGAAACAAAATCATGCAATTTGGATAACATCCTCTTCAGATTTCATTTATTATTAATGGAATTGTTATAGATACCTACAGATTATATAGACAAAGTATGAAAACCATGCTGGATCAGAAAACTCTAATTAAGAAAATTAAATTGTGTACCATTATCTACCTATAAGTGAACTTCAAGCTGGAGTTAGATCCTTTGCTCATAGCCTAATAGAATTTGAGAAATACTGTAACACTTTAATTAAATTGCCCTTAAAAGGAACTGCAGCCAAATTGGATTGTATTACTTCTGTAATGCATACCCTTTTCTTTCTTTTGTTTCTATCTTTCTTGAAGTGATCATTAAATCCAATCAAATGAGAGTTCACAAGGTCTAGCCAGGATTATTGTGGTGAAAAGGCAGAGTAGATGTGATCAATTTACAGGTTATACACAATATTTACCTAGAAGAGAATAAACATAAAATGTTAGAATTTTTTTAAACTAAAAATCTTGTGTACAAGCCTCAATATGTTACTATCAGTTAAGCTGTGCGAAAAGTCTTGCATACAGCTGTAAAAGTAGTATGTTCTAACTACTTAAATAAAACAGAAAACTATATAAATATAATTAGTAATGGAACCAATTAGTAATGGAATTTTAGAGAATTCTCACCCCCTCCTCTCCTTGGCATCCCAATCAAGGTCTTAAGAATTTCTTCTTTAGTGAGATGCTAGCAGTGTTGCATGTTTATTATGATGACAGGGGAGAGGTATGTAGTGTTAATAAATATATCAATGCTTACAGAAAATAAATGGTTTGATTTATTTCTCTGATTTACACCATTTTCTTTAAACTAGTCAACTGTAGTCACTTCAGTTATGTTCTTTCAAATTCTCGTTATTCTTTTTAATTCAGGAAACAGCCTACTTGCCATTTATAAGTGCCAATCAGCAAGAGGGACATAAAATCCCAGCAAACAGGCTTGGGTTGCCATGAATGTGTTGTTTGAAAATGGAGAAGATAGGAGAGGCTAATGTACATAAGGAAGGCAGGTCAAAACCACATTAATGTCTGGGTTCTCTGCAATATGAAGGGACCCTCATGGGACAATACAAAGTGTGGTATTGCCTGTTCTTCCTTTCCTACTATTTTGCAGGCTGCTACTTGTTTCCTCTTCAGTGTATTCCCCCAGCAACAGAGAACTGATTGGTGTAATTTGGCTATCCTGAATAGCGCGCCTTTTATGAGCCCTTATAAGGAGGATCACTCACTGCAAGCTGACCAGTCACCTCAAGAAGACCAGACCGTGCTCCCTGTGACCGTTCCCAGCCTCTCAGTCTCCGTGCAACATGGAAGCCCTTCTTTGTCAACTACTTGAGAAGGCAGATAGCACTGGAGGAGAAGCTTAAGCGGTGCCTGGAAAAAGACCCACCTGCATCTCCTCCCATCTCAGCACCTGCACGGAAGGATCCGGAACAACAGGAGGCTTATTACACAGCCGCAGTCAACTTCCGCCCACCTGTCAGGAGACAGAAGAAAGATGTAGCTTTCTCCCCATACAGATAACTTTGACAGCTGTTGGTCTCAGTCCAGAGGTCATAAGATTCCTGCATCTTCTTCAGCAGGCTATATTCATCAGCCCTGCATGCCTGCTACCTCAGATACTCCACAGAATAATCCAGACCCCACTCCTGGTGAGATTTTAGTACCTCCAATTAATAACACTAATGGTAATCCTTTAGCCACCACCTACTCTGGGTTAATAGATAGATTTCAGGGCTTTGCAGCCTCATCACAACCAATTTATTTAATTATTTCAGATACTTATATAGCACCATCAATTTATGCAGCACTTTATATATATATTGTACATTCACATCAGTCCCTAACCCTCAAGGGGCATACAATCTAAGGTCCCTAACTCACATTCATACATACACATACTAGGGCCAATTTAGACAGGATCCAATTCACCTACCAGCATGTCTTTGAAGTGTGGGAGGAAACTGAAATACCTGGAGGAAATCCACGCAGGCACAGGGAGAGCATGCAAACTCCAGGCAGGTGGTGCCGTGGTTGGGATTTGAACCAGCAACCCTAGCACTGCCAAGTGGAAGTGCTAACCATTTAGCCACTGTGCTGCCCAATTTAACACAAGCTTCTAGGTCTGGGCTTTTTCCTCAAGTCTCAGACTTTAACACTCAATTTTCTGACACACCTCAATGCACACAGCATGCGTTTCATAATGTACATCTTCTTGGTGCTCTTATAAGTGCATAATCTAGGGGCATTTTTCAAGGTGCTCAACCTATTGGTGCTTTGAAAGGTGCACAATCTGCTGGTGCATTACATCGTGCACTACCTTCAGGTGCGCTACAAGGTGCGCAGCCTCTTGGTGCTCTGCAAAGTGCACAACCGTTTGGTGCTACACTAGGTTCACAATCTGTTAATGCTTTACAGGATGCACAAAACATTGGTACTTCTTTAGGTCAGTTGCCTTCAGGCACTCTGATAGACACACAACCTAACATTTGTTTAAAGGGTACTCTGCCTATTGGTTCTATACAAGGAGCACAGCCAAATGGTGCATTGAAAGGTCTAGCACTAAGTAGTTTACAAAATCAGACCACGGGCCCTTTCATACGATTCTCAAAATATTGGTGCAGTATGGAATGATGCTGTTTACACCCTAATAAAAATACTAATGTCTCATTACTCACTTTTTCAAACCCACCACTTCTACCTAAATCACTTATAGCTGAATCATGCATGGAAGTTGCTCTCCCTTGTGAAATGTCACCATTGGGCTTTCACTTACCTCTTTCTGTCAAAGAAAGAAATTTGGAGAGGGGACTATGTTCATATGTTGTCATTGTTACATTCTTCTAAAGAATTTCTTTTAAAACTATATAAAAAGTAGAGGATCGATCAGAGGAAGATAGGAAAAGAGCTACACCAAGGACATTCCAAAATTGGTTGCAAGCATTTTGTATTTATCCTTCCGTAACAGGTGAGAAATTCTCAGAAAAATGCTCTGGATCTAGACATTGTAGCAGAAGTCTTTAGACATTTCGGGGATATCTCATGGTTTACTTACGATGAAAATTTTACGCAACAACCATCAGTGCACCCCTCTTTATGTTGGGGAATCAAAAATGTTAGCTTGTGGTTGAACTGGATGTTACCTCAAAAGCCACTGGTACAAACTAAACCATCTACTTCTGCAAATAATTCCTTTCATAAAGGAGTGTGTTTTGCCTTTAATGAAGGGCAATGCAGATTCTTGTCTAACTGTAGGTATAGGCATCAATGCTCATACTGTACAGGATCCCACCCTACTTGCCATTGCTTTTGAGAGGCCTCTGCCGCTACAACCCGGCACCAGTCTAAGGATTCCAATGTTAACAGCTCGGACGCCAGTGAAATTGTTAAAAATGTTGCCCTGGCTAGAAGTATATCCAGACAACAAAATAGCAAAGCTACTGCTTAATGGCTTTAAGGATGGTTTTTTGGTTCGTGGTTTTTGTGGAAAAGGTATTTTGGTTAATATTTTAAAATTGATGTTTTACCATCCTAATGTTGTTAAAGAAAAAATTGATAAGGAGCTGAAAGAAGGCAGAATTGCAGGCCCATTTTCATCTCCCCGTTTTGCCAATTTTAGGATCTTTCCTTTAGGGGTGGTATCTAAAAAGGAACCTGGCTCTTTTTGGTTAATTCACCACCTTTCATATCCTCCAGGTAATTCCCTGAATGGTGAAGTTTTGGATTTTGAGGCATCAGTTTCATATGCATCTTTTGATGAAGCTTTAATTCTACTCAATTTGGAAAAAAAACTTCTTATTAGCTAAAGCAGACATCAAATTTCACCTCGTGCCAGTTCACCCTCAAGGTTTTAGTTATCTGGGTTTTCACTTTAATGATCACTATTATTATGATATGTATATGCCTATTGGTTTCTCTTTATCTTGTTTTTATTTTGAAGCCTTTTCTTCTTTACTTCAATTGGTATTATCGTTATCATACCCTAATGCTGGACATATTCATTATTTAGATGATTTTTTATTTGTCGGCCCATCCAATTCTTACATTTTTCTTCAATCATTATCCTGTTTTATAGATATTTGGGAATCTTTTGGTATCCCTTTAGCTCAGGAGAAAACAATCCTCTCCGCCACTTTTATTCAATTCCTGGGCATCATCATTAATTTTAAGATGATGGAATTTAGACTCCCTCCATCCAAATTATCTAGGATTAGATACCTGATCTCATTATTACTGTCTAAATGAAAGGTCCTGCTGAAAGAAGTTCAATCATTGCTTGGGCTCTTTTCCCTCGCAGCCAGAATAATTCCAGTGTCTAGAATCCTTTCACGTAGATTTGGTTTAAAAAACCCTTATCATCATATCTCTATCTCTAGAGCTGTTAAATGAGGTCAGCCAGTAAATGCTGGTAGATAATTAGGGTGTCACAGAAGGCATTTGCTATCCACCAACGACCTACCAAAAAGAAATGATAAAAGAAGTGTCCGTGGACTCAGAATCTATGATTAGGTAGAGAGGTAAGAGAAAGGGAAATCAAGGACAAGAGATGTAAAGAGTGAGGATTAATAACAGATAGAATAGTCAGATTAGTTAAGTGTGTTCAGATTATTGAAAATTGAAGGCCAAATTGATATAAAAACTGAAATAAAGGAGAATAGAGGCGAAAAGAGGTATTATCCGGGGGGCTTATTAAGTTAGAATAGAGGCAAAGGGATGAGGAGGAAGGTAAAGAAGAGAGGAGGAGAGAAGGCAGCCAGTGTTTACGGGTTCCGCCATAAGGAATGTAGCTGAGATGACATGTTGCGCTTGCTTACAATACATCTATAGTGTAGATATGGTGTCCATGTGGAGGGAGGTCGAGAGAGGAGACATGGGTGAGAAACAACAATGCATTATAAGAGCTCATCCATCAGAATCAATATCTATTAGATTAATAGGAGAAGACTCCGATAATATTGGGATCAATGAGGATTTTGTTGAACAATTTAATAAATGAGGATTCTGGAGATAAGATGCCTGTTCCTGCGTGGAGGACAGTTGGAGACCCATTTCCGAAGAATGGCCCGTCTGGCTATTAGAAGTGTTGTAGATATCCACGGCTTATTGTTTCCGAAAGATAAGGTTTGGGAAGAGAAGAAGCCAATGGCTGGCTGTTCCAGGAGGCCAAAAATGAGCGGTAATGGGTTCATGGGTAGCTGGATGGTAGTGATTATGTTTATAAAGTTGAGCATTTGGTTCCAGAATGAAGAAATAGCCGGACATAGCCAGAGTCTGTGCTGCAATGATGGTTTTTGACTTCGACAGAGAGGTCCAGTAGATAGAGCCAGATCAGTTTTTGAGTAGAGACAGGGCATATAGGCACGGTGAAGAATCTTGAGTTGTTGTTCCAGCCAGAACTCATTGTGGTTGCAGGGACATGTGGAGTTTTAGCCTGATAATAGATGGTCAGCTGTAAATACATTTCCGAAGTCCTTGACCCATGATTTCACAGCATTGAATGTCTCAAAGGGTTTGGCGTACAGTAAATTCAGAGGTCTGTATATTTTCGATATTTTGTATTTTCGTGAGTTTGCTAGGACCTCAATAAATGTAGATTGAAATCTTGTAGACCTCGTAGGTGCCACAGAGTTGACAAAGTTTCTTACTTGGAGCATGTAGAAAAAGTGGTGTGCTGGTAAACCGTAGGTGAGTAGGACAGTATTAAGAGGTTTTGGGGAACCAGTAGAGGTCTCATATAAGTGCTGTACCAAAGTTAAGTCTTGAGTCTTCCAAATACCATAGGCTTTATATGATTGAGGGGGAGTGAAGGAAGGATTATGATAAATAGGAAGAAAACGAGAGAGCCACGGAGATACCCCCAGTTTGCGCCTGACCTCCCTCCATGTGATAAGGGTGTCGCGAATGAGTAAATTATGTTTTAGATAAGGTGGAAGAGAGTTAACATTGGAATGTAGTAAGGCCGAAAGATCGTAGGGATGAGCTATTGCAAATTCAATGTGGTGGTTGGAATAGGTTGAGGACTGGGTGAGCAAGTCCAGGCATATACGAAGTAGACATGAGAGATTGTAGGCTCGAACATTTGGGAGACCGGAGCCCCCCTCGCCCCGCAGCAGAAATAATTTGGCGAGTGCTATACGGGGACGTTTACCTTTCCATAGAAAATTTGTGATTGCTTGGTTTAGCCTCGTAATGTTTCTGTGTCTAAGTAGGAGAGGTATGGTCTGGAGTGGGTAGAGAAGTTTCGGAAAACGCACCATCTTAACCACTTGAGCACCTGAGGATTTACCCCCCTTAATGACCAGGCCTTTTTTTGCTGTTTGGCGCTGCACTAATTCAAATGATAATTGTGCGGTCATGCAATGCTGTACCCAAACTAAATGTACGTCCTTTTTTTCACACAAATAGAGATTTCTTTTGGTGGTATTTTATCACCTGTGCGCTTTTTATTTTTTGCGCTATAAAAAAAAAAACACGAAAATTTTGAAAAAAAACAATATTTTCTACTTTCAGCTATAAAAAATATATTGTAAACTCAAAGTTAGTCATAAATTTAAGCCAAAATGTATTCTGCTACATGTTTTTGGTAAAAAAAACCCAATAAGTGTATATTGATTGCTTTGTGTGAAAGTTATAGCGTCTACAAACTATGGTATAGATACTGTAATTTATGCCTTTTTTTGCTATACAGCGCTGAACTAATTCAAATCACCCCCACCCCTTGATCACCCCCATACCCCATATCAGCATTCTGATCACTGCTATACCCCACACCAGTGTTTTTATTATAACCATACCCTATACCAGCATCCTGATCACCGCCATACGCCATAGTAGCATCCTGATCTCCTCAATACCCCATAACAGCATCCTGGCTACTGTTATACCAGTGTTCTGATCACTGCCATACCTCATGCTATATCCTGATCATCTGCATACCACATACCAGTGTCCTGATCACTGCCATGTGCCATACCAGCATCTGGAATTTTAGGATTTCAACTGATCAGTTTTCAAAAATATATTCAATAGTTTGTAGACTCTATAGCTTTCACACAGATTAAATAATATAAACTGTTTGGGTTATTTTTACCCCAAAAGTGTAGCAGAATATATTTTAGCCTAAATTTATGATGAATAATTATCTATTTTCAATATTTTATAACAAAAACTAGGCAAAAAATTATTTTTTTTCAAAATTTTCTGTATTTTTTCATTTATATAGCAAAAAATAAAAAAACCTAGCGGTGATCAAATACCACCAAAATAAGCTCTTTCTGTCTCAAAAAAAGGATACAAATTTCATATGGGTACAGTGTTGCATGACTGAGCAATTGTCACTCAAGTGTGATAGTGCTGAAAGCTGAAAATTGGACTGGACCGGAAGGGGGCGAAAGTGTCCGTACTTGAAGTGGTTTATAATTAAGGTGTGGCACAAAAAATAAAATCATCCATATAGCCTATTACCTTCACCTGGTCTGCACCACCACCAAGCACAGGAACCCCATGCATAACTTTGCCCTAAAAAACATCAAGAGCAAATAAAGAGCGAGGGGGAGAGGGGGCACCCCTGCTTTACACTGGACTTTAAAAAGCACATTTTTGGTTAAAAAACCATTCATAGAGACTTAAATAAAACATGAGTGGTAAAGTAGCTTAATACAACATATTCAGATGACATGATGCAATAGTTTAGGCCTTTTGTTAATGTTTGAACAGGGGCGGACTGACAACTCATGGGGCCCCCGGGCAATAGGGGATCATAAGGCCCCTGTGTCCTCGCCCACACCCAAAAAAGCCTATGAAAGGTACCAGGGGCATCTCATAGGGCCCCCTACTGACCACGGGCCCTCGGGCAGTGCCCGAGTGCTCGAATGATCAGTCCGCCCATGTGTTTGAAACATCCAAGATAACATATTGGCATAACAAATGATCCAAATTGATTCAGATCCTTTTTTTCTATCTGGATGACAGAAAACTTGGATAATCACAGATTCTTTTTGCATTAACATTTTTCTTATAAAAAATGTATTACATATGAAATGGAAACAAATTGTAAAAAATACAGTAAGGTATAAAAGTGAAATTAGATGATTCCTACTTATTGTGTTTGGGTGGGATGGAGGTGGATCCATCAGAATCTATAAATCATAACATGAATCCAAAATTAATTTTGTTCCATTTGTTACTTTCAGATGCATGTGACTCATTCCATTTCTCTTTGTGGGTTGGACTAACAGAGATGACTCAAAGTGTATAAGTAATGTCCCAAAATAATGAATTAACACGTTAAAACAAATATAACCAATCTTTCAAAACAACTTCCGAAAATACGAATAGTTTTGGAACGATGAATATATGAAACAAATCCAAATATATGAAACAATTTCCAAAAATAAATCATTCTAACATAAAGAATATGATGAATAGAAATGATTTACTTAACAAATGAATCCGAAAAAAAACTACATTTTCTGCTATGCACATCTCTAGTCAAAAACACCTTTCAAACTCCAAAGAAACAATTTGCTAGGCTTGAACCTTTCCTCTTTAAGTACCAAATAGTGTCATGGATAACTTTAAGGAATTTAGCTACGTATACTCCTTCCAAGTACCTCACAAACCTGATTTGGGTGCATTAACTTCTCTATCATTATTTTTAAAGGAGATGCCGCAAATGTAGCTCTGATCTTATAATCCATATTCAATAATGTAATAGGCCTATAGTTTTCCAGCTTGTCATGTTTCTCTATTATGATCCTCTTCCAGGAAGTGAGCAAAGTATTTGCAATAAAAGCTGCTTAATATACAAAATAAATAAATCTTCCTCTAAAATGTCCAAAAAACTTAAGATAAAATTAAGTTGGCAAACCATCTTTGCTGGGTGCCTTCCTGCTAGATAAACTATTAAAAACAGAAATAAAGTTCTTCCATAGTAAGTTTGTGGAATAAAAACTCTTGATCTAAAATATCTAGTTTAAAATCCAGGGCAAGAAGACAAATTTTTAAAAGTGAATTATCCATCTCCTTTTCATTAAAAAGATTGTGATAAAAATTATACAGTAGCTGATATCTAGCATATTTTCCCTCAATGGTTTCCCATCCAGTTTTTAAATAACATCCCTCTTATACATTAATTTATTAAAAAGGATGTGGGAAAACATTTCACCTTCTTCCAGGTACTGCACATGTAAACTAAAAATAATTTCTTTACCTTTTTTTAAAAAAACCTTAGCAATATCTTCAAGCATAAATTATCACCCTCCACCTCTATATCTGCTTCTTTAAGTTTGTATAAAACATGCCATCTTTTGTTAAGAATGTAAAACCATTTAATTTTTTTTCTCTTAAACCTTTTTTTTCCTTACAAGCTGAGAAAAAAAATGAATCTTATCCAGGGCTAAAAATGTTTATGAACTCTTTGTGCTCCCTTGAATTTAACCTCTTCACACTGGCCAAACGCAAATGTGCGGCCTCCCGCCGTCTGGGTCTAGACGCCGAGCGGCGTTCTATTAAAAAAGAACATATGTGCTGAGAGCGCGTGCTCCCTGCACACATGTCTGGTACTCATGGAAAAGTCCCATTCTCTTCTTTCGATCGGGACCTTTCCCGATCATGTGACCGCCGTGATGACACGTCACGGCGGTCACATGACTCTAAACCCCACCCCTCCTCCCGTCTTCTGAAACTCTTAAAGGGTCGGGAGGAGCCGGCGTGAAGGGGTTAACATGCACTTTAAAGAAAAAAAGATTGGTAAGAAGATCACATTTAAAAGATTAAAATCATCTGATAAGAAACCAAAATCGGCCTGGAACTCAGACAGTTAAAGAAAGCCTCTGACCAGAAGTGGTCCAGAACCAACACAAAACAAAGGTAAATTCTTAAATAAACGTATCTTCTTCTGCTTATCAGGAGGGATGTAAACACTTAAACCAAGAGTTAAAAGTCTTTTTAAAAAAGAGATGTATTAAAAAAGCTCTACTGAGCATTATCTCTATAACCGATTGTATGAAAAAGGAGTGTCCTTCACATAAAAGTCCCATATTGGCAGATATGTTGTCATTAACACCAGACCAAACAGATGGTCCAAATGTCTAGTCCTTTTCAGGCCACTGTTGTCCATGCCATGGCTAATACCATACTCTTGGAGCAAACACAGATCAAAGTTCACTGTTCTGAGATATTAAAACTAAGCAGCCCTTCTAGCAGGGCTCTTTAACAGCCTTGCATTAAGCAAAGCAACCCAAAAGGAACACATAATACCAGCTTATCCCCCAAGTGGGGGGATCCAAACTCACCAATGAGGATCAGGTCTTGGGCAGAAGTATATATCACCTCCATCTGGCTCCAAACCCCTCTTTTGTTGGAACTGTAGATTGTGATTCTCTTTTGTATAGCAACAGACTCCTTATTTAGGCACTTGCAGGACAACCATAGTTGGCTGATGCCTATGCATCATATATTCAGCATATAAATTATGGTAAGTTTACCAGTCAATTTGCTACCATATGCATGAGGAGGTTCATGACCACAAAGCTTGGTGGGAACAGCACATGTTTGATATTGGTTGGTAGCCAAAGGCCAGCAGTCTTCCTCCTTCTGGTCTCTTCCTTTACACCTCTTTGACTACTCCACAAGAATCTCCATATGCAATATAAATGGAAGTCTGAGAAAGGGATTGAGAGATATAACATAAGGCACCCCAAGCCGTGGTAGGCTTCAACCATGCTCATAGTATACTACCCCCCTCCCCCTCCATCTCTAGTTACATCTTTGAGTAGGCAGGTATCTCTTCCCAAAATGCTGGTGTGGAAAAAAATATGTATCTTGTCACCCCTAAGTCCAGCACCTCAATGCCAGTGTGGCAAAACTGCTGGCTTTACAGCTGCTCCTGTTCCAGCTAGTGGAGTCTGCACTGTCCATTCTATGCTGTACCACAGTGGAAGGTTCCCCGCTACCTTTTTTTTTGCCCAGAATGCAATCCCCTTTCTCCACCAGCATGTGGAAGGTAATGCTTCCTTGTTAATGAAACATGCAGAAATTGGCAGGCTCCACACGACCACAGGCAAGTGGTCATGTGTTATGCAACTTTGTGATGTTAACATCTCAGTCACCCCTACCCTCCTTTTAATTGGCCTCAGAGTCCTCAGAGCCACCAATTCCACCCAAGTGATTAAAAGCCTATGCAATTGCCCATCCAAAATGCTACAACACTGTTTTGCAGCTGAGAGGCTACATTTGGGCTAAAATTCTGTTGTATCTTCAGGGGCAAGTGGAGAAGACTACCTTGCTGTCTATTGACAGGAAAAGTTAACACATGTGCCTTGTCTGGCAGACATCATCAACCTGTTGGTACTGAAGTTAGGTACCCTACCTTCCATGATGAGTAAAAGACCAAACAAGTGTGCAGGCACTTTAGAAGGTCCCCGGGATTAAAACCTTTGAGGAAAAAAATGTACCAGTTGCAATAAGTGCTGCAAGGTAAACTCTTTCCACAGAAGGGCAAGTTACCCTTCCATGACAAATGTGCCTTGGATTCTAATGGTAGTGACAAAAAGGAGCAGCGGTGGTTATGGCTTCCAAAATAAAGCTTTAGAGTCCCTCTTTTCATTGCATTGACTAGGCCAGTCCATAACTCATAGAGCCAATTATTATATTGGGTTGGGGGGATGTGGAAACTCTAGGAATAGAAGAAACACTTGACTACTACGGGTTGAGGCTAGACCTGTAACCTAAGCTTGCTCAGTATACAGTGAACCTGCTTAGCTTAGCACTGGGGCTAGTGTCTTTTCAAAATTGGCATTTAGTGCAGCAGGTGGTTTTGTGACATAAAGAAAGAATCCACCTGTCCACAGAAACAGTTTAATGGCTCAACGTTATAAAAAAAAAATAGTTGTGGATTAGTGATGAGTACCAAATCACTACAACTGATTTAAAAATTATGTGTTTTTTTCTTTATTCTGGCCCAAAAAGATTATTATACCATACAGAATTATCATATTCTACCGCTACTGCTAGTTTGTCACCATTACCATCTCCTGCCAACATTACCATCTCCTACCTTCTTGTGCTGCCTCTACAGTGCTTAGTTTCCCTCACTTTAAATCCATATACACTGGACTATAGAACAACTGTTTTAGGCTTCCCAAATCTTTATCATGTTCACAAGTGTATTATGTTACAATGAACAACTGTTTAAATAGCAGAAAACTAGAAAAACCTAATTCTCATGGATAAGCAATGGCCAATCAATAATCATGCATGGTATAAATTCCAAAAGCTGGAAGATATAGAGAAAAAAAAATAGTTTTGATTTCTCACAAATGAACTGAGCTGCTGAATCAAATAAATGCGATCAGTTATTCCATGCTATTACATATTACTCAATCTATACATGTAGATCATCCACAACAATCCATAATAATAGATGTGAAACAAAAATTAAAAAAGAGGCCAATAGTCCTATAAGTCCTATTGTGACCGTGCTGCTTGTGGCCAAACCACAAAACCAGTACCTGTTCATCTATAGCCAAATGAAACACATGTCCAGATTTAAAGTGTCTCAGGTGTCACCACATAGACCTGCATTCATGCAGTATTTTGATCCACTATTACTAGATAGGTCACACTGAGCCTTAGGGTCAATGCCTGTTTGATTTGCACCAACCACAAAGCCCTGGTATCTGGAGTCCAGAACTTCCTATTGCCAGGTAACCCCCACTCAGGAGAAACAATGCCAAGAAGTGACTCTCATTGCGCAAAGCTACTTGCTTTATTAAAACGCACTCACTTGCATTAGTGCCTATTTAGACTGGCACTAGGTGTATTCAGTGCTACGAAGGAAGAAGATAGCCACTGCAGCTCAGAACTTGTGCACTTCAAAGACAGGCTGTGACGTCACCAAAAGTAATGTAGCAGCCAGGAAACCACACCTCAATGCGTTTCATCCAAATTGGATGTCTTAAAGAAGCTTTGTCATCTGGCCTTCTTTAAAGCTAATAGGCAAACTGAATAGAATAAAAAAAAAAAGTCAGCGCTCAGTGATAATAATTAGCTACTAACAAAAAGTGTATATACACAAAAACACCAAAATGATACAATTGTCATAGTTTGCAGCGCTTATAGAAAATATATATGAAAAAAAACATAGATGAAAATAAACCACAACACCCATGACAATTAAGTGAATCAAAAGGAGTGAACAGTCCAACTGTTATCACAATAATTCAAGGACAATCTTCTCCTCTGTGATTTATCTTCATATGTTGGCATTAGTGATGTTTGACCTCCACCTCAATTTAAATGCACACTCACGAGATCCAATTGCTGTCTAAATGAATAGAACAGCAAATGCGCTTTTTTAGACAATGAAGCTCTTCTCCAAAAAAAATATACTCCAGGTAAACCAGCTGCTCTTCAAACACTCTCTTAGCCCGTGGAAATCACAGAAGACCATTGACAATAAAAAAATGTCTTACAGTGTAGCAGTTTAATTTAAACATTCACAGCCACAAATATAATGGAGATGTGTAAATATCCAGCTCTAAGGATTTCACTAACATGTTCAGCCGCCAGACTCAGCAAGAGAATGGTGGCAGGACCTCTGGCATATCACAAGGAAATCTTTCTCTACAGCTGTTTTGCGCAAACACACATCATCAGGAGCTGAAAAAAAGGCCATGGGGAGCTGCGTACTGCCATGAGGGACATGTACCAGAGTGAAAAAATACTGTTTAGCAGGGAAAGGGTCTTTTCATGTGGCACCTTTGAAAATTCACAAATCCTTTAAAAAAACATACTGGGGAAAGACCTAAAGCTGCACATGGTGTTACGGAATAGTACAATGTCATTCTTAAATAACAGCACACATTTTAAAAAGGAACAAAATGACACAGGGATTTCACTCTTTAATACTACAAAGACATTTCTCTAGACACACAGCCTGGGTAGCCAGGAAATGGAGGGCAGCAAGCATATGGCTCCCACTTCCTGTACCGGGCCACATGCCCTTCAACATTGAGGGGGAACCTTGTAAAAGGGGCAGAAAAGCCTACTATTTTTCGAAGCACCTTGTAACAATGCTGAGGGACAAGGGCTTCATCCCCAAATCCGATGCTCCAAGAAGGATGCAGAGAATAATGAAGTGGGAATTATTAAGGGGAGACCTATGGTGAAATCTGGATGCTGCCTTCATAATAATGAGGCCTCAAGATATCTACCTGCTCCAAATAGAATGGTTACAGGATTACATTAGTACTCCTTACCCATTCCCACAAAGAGTTGAAAATAAATAAAAAGAAATAAACCCAGTCCTTTACAAAATCAGTCTTTTAACTAAAATAAAACAAATACACACAAAATACATTTTTAACATAAATTGTGTCCCCCAATGTTAATCCATCATCAATCATGGCATTCAGCAATGTAATATTTTCATAACTGTGGCTATCAGATATCTTTTGATGTTTGTCTTTCGCACTCCTATTACTAAATGACCCCTGGTACTGTGGTAATGCACTAGGCTGGTCTTTGAACAATGGACAGGCTGATTGGCCAATTAGTGATCACATGAAAAGTAGTAAGCAAGATGTCACTTCTGACATCATTGCTTACTACGTGTGAAATCTGTGAATGATCACAGAGGTCACATGGTACAAGGCTATTCACAACAGCCTTGTACCATGTGACAAGCTGTGACCAATCACAACTCACACAGTATTTCTCAATGGCTGCAAGAATGCAGCCAGAGAGAAGGAAAAACAATTACTTTTACAGCTTTTATGGGTGTAAAAGCAATCAATGTAAAAAAAAAAAAATCTTCATCACCCTCCACAAGTAGTACAGTGTCACTATGGTGACACTGTACTGATAGGGTGACAGTATGTAAAAAAACATAAATAATAATATAAAATGTCATGTTTCACATGACTGTCATATGCCTTTAAGTGTTCTCTATATTTTGTCTCTGCTCCTGCCTATCCTCTGGTTTAGTTAATGCTGTATAGATAGCTCACCCTTTTTCCCAGAAATGCATTTCAGCAAGCCTCATGTCTCTTGAAGCAGAGCAACTTCACAAGATCTACAAGATATCATCTAGACTGAGTCGATGATTGTGGTATCCAACTGAGATTGGCGTTATCACTATCTCATCACAGCTGTAAATTACAGAGATCACACTTTCAATGTTTAGATTGGAGAGACAGAACGATCAGTGAAATGTCTTCATAGGATCCTTGCTAGCTTCAAAAAATCAGTCAAAGATCAGTGAAATGTCTTCAAAGAATCCTTGCTATCTTTGAATCCACAGTGAGATGTTATATGGACAGCTAATACAGAGTGCAGCCATCTCTACACAAGCCTGTACATTATGCAAGTATATCTCTGCATAACACTCATCAGTGTCAGGACACATTATTGATGTGAATGTCTTACAACTGAAAGTTTATACATTGCATCTGTATGCATTAGCACATGGTTTGTCAGTGAAATCTAAGAAAGTAAAAGAAAACTTTTCTGCAATCATTGCCTAGGAAACCTGATCTCACCCACAGAAAAATTGATACATTGCTCTGTTAACTTTCTATCAACCGCTCTCATTGCTAACAGGATGTTTCAGGAAAGCAATATACAGTCTGAGGAAACTAATACACAACCACAATCAGAGCTTCACCCAGAGCAGGACTTAGACAAAGAACTGCTGTTTAATATTAATGACTTATGGTCTAATATTGTTAAATGCATGTCTGCTCTCTCCCAACAATCTCATGAGCCAACACAACTAGAGGGCACTATTCAGCAATTGAATGTTGCTTATGACAATTATCAAAGACTGTGTGTTAAATATATTGCTCTCTTAAAGCAGTACAACACTCAAGAGTCATTGGAAGAATTAAGAAGTTTTGGGGAGCTCAATCTTGAAAGAGACAATTTAGTGGTGCAAACAAAGACAAAGGCAGAAGTAAGAATAACACAGCTCCATGAATCCAGATCTTATCGCTCTGCATCTACTAGACGCTCCTCAAGATCTTCCAAATTCCTACAATCAAGGTCTTCTACACTCAGTCAACAACTAATAAAAGCCTGTGCTGATGTTGAAGCTTCTAAAATTCAGGTAGCTTTTGCCCAAAAGAAAGCAGAAATGGAGGCTCAGGCCGCAGAAATGGAGGCTTAGGCTGCAAATAAGAAAGTAGAAATGGAGGCCTAGGCTGCACAAATGAAGGCTCAGGCCACAGAAATGGAGGCTCAGGCCGCACATCAGAAAGCAGAAAAACAAGCTGAAACCACACGCCAAAAGGCAGAAATTGAAGTTTTGGAAAAACAATGTGAGCATGCCACAGCCATGGCAAGGTTAACGGTCTTAGAACAAGCCACTAGTGAAAATGAAAGAGACAACAGTTCCAGACACTCAGTTGTATCTTATGTCTCAGATTCTTCACACATCTCTCCAGAACGTCAACTCCCTGTCACAGCAGCCAGACTACTCAATCAAAGTCTCTTCTCTGCACCTGCTGTACCTCAAGACGATTTGCCCTTATATCCTCCAATACATCAGACTGCAGCATCTCAGCTAGCCACAGACACTGGTGTGTATTTAATAGACCGCCCACCTTACTTTGGCACCAACAGAGTACCTCCTAGCAAATGCACTACTCTACAAACCAACATGCCAATGGACTTTAAGCCAGCTCCAGCATTGAATGCCTTAGCAGCAACATATGTTCCCAAGTCACTCCACGTAAGTCCACCAACTGTCACAACCAACTCTATTCCACCTGCAGTCATGCATCCAAAATCTGAAAACACGGACATGTCACAGTTTGCTAAATACATGCTCCGCAGAGAGCTTGTTAAGACAGGCCTCACCAAGTTTGATGACAAGCCTGAAAATTACAGAGGCTGGAAATCCACTTTTAAGGCCACAATGAGTGACCTACACATCAATGTCACAGAGGAGTTAGATCTACTCATCAGATGGTTAGGTCCCCAGTCTACTGAACGCATCAAAAGGCTCAAAGCAGTTCATATTGACAACCCTGCTGCAGGCCTAAATGCTGCTTGGGGCAGACTTAAACATACCTTTGGCAGCCCACAGGACATTGAAGATGCTTTATTCAAAAGGTTGCAAAGCTTTCCAAGGAATTCTGCTAGCGACAATCTAAAGTTTCAAGAACTCAGCGATGTTCTATTAGAGCTTCAACTTGCTACGGCTGACAATTAATTTACCTGGTCTCAGTTACCTAGACACCTCTCATGGCATCAAATCTATTGTTCTCAAGCTACCATATGGAATTCAAGAAAGATGGTTAGCGCTTGGATCAAAATATAAGGAAGAACATAGACTTGCCTTTCCTCCTTTTTCCTACTTCTGCGAGTTCATCAAAAGAATTGCAGACACTTTGAATGACTCACGTTTCTCATATGGGGACTGTAACCTTCTCAGTACACTCTCCCCAAGACCTACGAACACACGTATGTCGCACAGAGACCATAGAGGTCCAGCGTTAGTGAAAAGGACTAATGTTCTACCTGCACTTGCTACAGTTCTTGAAAAGGCTGATCAAAACAAGAAAACTGAAGACCCAAATCGACAATGTCTAATACATAACAAACCACATCCACTTAAGAAATGTATCGGCTTCAGAAAGAAAACCCTCCAAGAACGTAAGGAACATTTGAAGAAGTTTGGGGTTTGCTACAAATGCTGTGCCTCCACAGAACACTTTGCAAAGGACTGTAAAGTGATCCTCGAATGTATAGAGTGTGACAGTGATGACCATGTGCAAGCTCTTCATCAATATTCGCACAACTCTACTAAGTTTACAAACAATCTTCCTGAGGCAAAGCAAGGCAGGGAACACTCAGATCAAGCAGCGCCTAACACCCCAGTGTTCTCTACACGTACAGAGGTCTGTGGAGAAGGATTTTATGACAAATCCTGTGCAAAGATATGCTTGGTACGTGTATACCCCAAAGGTCAACCTGAAAAGGCCATAAGGCTGTATACTATTCTGGATGATCAGAGTAACAGATCTCTTGCAAGAACAGTTTTTGAACTGTTGAACATAACTGGAGATGCTCTACCTTATACCCTAAGCACTTGTTCTGACACTACAGCAGTGTTAGGCAGGGGCGGACTGACAACTCATGGGGCCCCCGGGCAATAGGGGATCATGGGGCCCCTGTGTCCTTGCCCAAACTCAAAAAAGCCTATGAAAAAGGTACCAGGGGCATCTTATGGGGCCCCATAATGACCCTGGGCCCTCAGGCAGTGCCCGAGTTTCCAAATGGTCAGTCTGAACCCTGGTCTTAGGTAGGAGAGCCAGTGGTCTTGTAGTTACTCCTCTGAATGGCAATGTGGAAATATCTTTGCCCACTATCACTGAGTGCATCCAGATTCCAAGCACTAAAGAGGAGATTCCCTGATGCTGCTCTTCACCATTCTCACTTAAAGCAAATAGCCAACCAAATACCAGCCCTCGACGAAAGTGCTGATATCCTGCTGTTACTCGGTCTAGAGATCCTAAGGGTGCACAAAGTTCGTCATCAAATCAACGGTCCACACAATGCACCATATGCTCAGCATCTGGACCTAGGATGGGTCATTATAGGCAATGTCTGCCTAGACAAGGACAGGAGGTTCTACTCAGTCTCTTGCTTTAAAACACATGTCCTGTCAAATGTGTGAACAACTTGTTCTGCAAAACGACCACATAAATATATCGTGAAAGAAAGACTGTTTGAAAAAAGTGCACAATGGCACATCATACAAGACAATAAGAAAGCTCTTAATCTCTGGGATGACAACATCAACAACACAGTGTTTGAGGTAACCACTAAAGACAATGAGATGGCAGCCACCATAGAAGACAAAGAATTCTTGAAAACCATGAGTAAAGAGTTTTACCAGATGATTCCAACAGTTGGGTAGCACCTCTACCATTTCGTACTCCAAGAAAGAGACTACCAAACAATAGGGTACACGCAGAATCACAGTTTGTTTCTTTAAATTGCAGTTTGAACCAGAAGCCTGAGATGAAAAAGCACTTTGTGGACTTCATGCAGAAAGTGTTTCAGAGAGATCATGCTTAGCCTGCATCTCCCCTAACGGAAGGAGAAGAATGTTGGTATCTACAATGCTTTGGTGTCTAACGTCCACGCAAGCCTGACCAGATTAGGGTGGTCTTTGACTCAAGTGCTCGTAATGAAGGCATCTCCCTAAATGACAATCTTCTCACTGGGCCTAATCTGAACAACAATCTTATAGGAGTTTTACTTTGCTTCAGACAAGAGCCAATTGCTGTTATGGCTGAAATTCAGCAGATCTACAAATATATGTTGCACTCCTAAATACTTCTCAATAAATAATAATTAAATTATTACCATTAAATTAATTCAAATTATGATACAAATAACTAATAAAAGTGTATAAATACCAAAAAATATTTAAATAGATAATTTCAACTAATCAATCTACTCCAAATAAATATCAAAATAATTCCACATAAAATACTCCTCTAAAAAAATATTTTACCAAGTGCTCATAAATCATCTATTAGTGACATGATGTACTTACTAATACCCTCAATTTCATTTATATTCATAATACCCTCATTTAATATAATAAAAATAATAAACCAACTAATAACACTCAACTAAAACGCATTTAAATGATCCCCCATAAATAAAAATATTCAAATGCTCATAAATAATTTGTAGTGATTAATATGAATCCAAATATCATCAAAATAATAGTCCCATTGAATAATCAAAAGGAGTGTGTAATCCCTGAGGGCATAATCAGCCACCAGAGGATACATCCATTACTCCTAAAGGAAGGATCTCCCAATTTTACCAGCAAAAGTATATGTCCAGCAGGTTCCAGGGAAAGTGAACCGAAAGAGTGTATAGCCTAATTGCAGGCATCAAAGGAGGTGAGCGCACATCTTCACTATTTGAAGGATTCACAAAAGTCACAAATTGAAGAACAACAAGCACCAAGTCACTATATATAAACAATTGTTTATTCAATGGGACTATTATTTTGATGATATTTGGATTCATACTAATCACTACTAATTATTTATGAACAATTGGTTATTTTTATTTATGGGGGATCATTTAAATGCGTTTTAGTTGAGTGTTATTAGTTGGTTAATTATTTTTATTATATTAAATGAGGGTATTATGAATATAAATGAAATTGAGGGTATTAGTAAGTACATCATGTCACTAATAGATGATTTATGAGCACTTGGTAAAATATTTTTTTAGAGGAGTATTTCATGTGGAATTATTTTGATATTTATTTGGAGGAGATTGATTAGTTGAAACTATCTATTTAAATATTTTTTGGTATTTATACACTTTTATTAGTTATTTGTATCATAATTTGAATTAATTTAATGGTAATAATTTAATTATTATTTATTGAGAAGTATTTAGGAGCGCAACATATATTTGTAGATATTTCCAACACAGTTGTAGTTATGTGTTTCATGTTTGCGATCCTCTAGTAGTTATCACACCTGTGGCTCGCAAGTCACTCTGATTCATCTATACCTGAAATTCAGCAGATGTTCCACTATTTCATCGTCCATGAAGACTACAGAAACTTCCTCAGGTTCCGATGGTACTGCAATAATGATGGCAACAATGAACTCATAGACTACCGTATGAAGGTACGTTTCCGGTAACAGTCCTTCTCCTGCAGTAGCAATTTATGGACTGAGGAAAACAGCTCAAGCGGGTGAGGAAAAATTTGGACCTGATGCAACACAGGTCGTCGAAAGGAATTTCTATGTAGACGACGGACTCAAATCTCTGCCCAATGAAGAAGAAGCTATTGTCCTTCTTACTAGAACCCAGAACATGCTTGCCACTGTAAACCTCAGACTTCACAAAATCATCTCTAACAGCGACAAGGTCATGGTAGCCTTTCCTTCAGATGACCATGCTGTCAGTGTGAAGAAATTCCAACTAGGATCTGACCTTTCTGTTACACAACGCAGTCTTGTATTGCTTTGGAATGTTAAACAAGACACATTGTTTTCCTTTGTTCTTCCTTTCCCTCTTGTTTTGCAGATGTTCCTGGAAAGAATCTTCATTACTTATATGGGACTTGAACTAAAGTTTGTTATAATAGAAATCATAGATTTCGACGGGGAGTGTCATGTTTCACATGACTGTCATATGCCTTTAAGTGTTCTCTATATTTTGTCTCTGCTCCTGCCTTTTCTCTGGTTTAATTAATGCTGTATAGATAGCCCACCCTTTTCCCCACAAAATGCATTTCAGCTTTTAGCCTCATGTCATGAAGCAGGTCACATTATGATGTTTTGATCTATCAGATGTTCATTGTTGTAAGATTCTCTTAGTTTCTGGAATAAACTTCACAAGATCTACAAGATATCATCTCGATTGAGTCACTGACTGTGGTATCCAACTGAGATTGGAGTTATCGCTATCTCATCACAACTGTAAGTTACAGAGATCACACTTTCAATGTTCAGATTGGAGAAAAAGAATCTAAAAAAAATAAAATAAAAATGTAAAAAAAAATTTAGAAAAATTATAATTTTTGGTTATAAACTAATTTGGGTTATTATTTTTTACTAAAAAGATAACTAAATACATTTTGGCCAAGATTTAAGAAGATTATTTATTTACAAAATTTTATAAAAAAATTTTTTTGGACTTTTTCATTTATATAGCAAAAAAAAAAAAAATACCACTGGTGAATAAATACCACCAAAATAAAGTTTTATCTGTCTTAAAAAAATGTCATTCAAAGTCATTCAAAGTGTGATAGCGCTGAAAGCTTAAAATTGGCCTGGACAGGAAGAGAGTAAAAGTGTCTGGACTTGAAGTGGCTAAAGTGCTTCACTCTCTCAATCAACATTGACTATTTTTATTCTTTATGCTGCTAGGATTAGTAAATAGATGGAAAAGTATTAAGTATATTTACTTGTATTAAACTTTTCTTTTTTACCTTTATTTTGTTACATCCTGGTTTGCAGGCATAGACAAATGATGTCATACATCCCAGGAGTTTTCAGGAGAGGAGGAGGAGTTTTCATAGCTAAGCACACCCTACTGCCTGTAAGCTTGAACAAAGGCAGATGGATTCCAGGAAGTAAATTCTATCTGAATCTGCAAAAGCAGAGAGACATGAACTGGTAGTTGAGTTCGCTTTGAATATAAAAAATGTAATAAATAGCATTTTTGGTCTGTGGTGCACATATGCAGTAGTTCTGCTTTAAACACTTCAATAGAAGGGGATAAAAGAAAGAGCGCACAAACCTTGCGCATTACCTCAGTAAACAATGAATAATTTTATTTAGGAAATATACTCACAAGAGTAGCAGTAAAACAGGCATAAAATAACTATAATCCACACAGGGTTACAGGTCAATCCAAAGGGGAGATAAAAGGAGACATTCAGCCACTGAATGCCTGAAATGCTGTAACACTGACACTCAGTGGCTGAATGTCTCCTTGCTATGGGAACTCTGCCAAATTGAAGTTTTTATCTGTCAAACTCAGCTCTGATGAAGAAAGGATCACCCTTCGAAACGCGTTAGAATTTTATCTCCCCTTGGATTGACCTGTGTGGATTATGGTTATTTTATGCCTGTTTTACCGCTACTCTAGTGAGTATATTTCCTAAATAAAATGATTCATTGTTACTGAGGTAATGAGCAAGGTTTATGTGCTCTTTCTTTTATCCCCTTCTACAGTTTTATCAAGCTTCCCCAGCTTCATGATAGAGCTGCACAACCTTTGATCAACAGTGGATGAACACCAAGATGTCGGCATCGAGAATGAGGAGGAGGAGCCTAACCAAGGCGGTAGGAGAGAGGGCGATGTGAGCGCTCTCCGTAGGATGGCCACCCTCCCTCCCCAAATGTTCCCCGACTAATGCTGCGAAGGCACCCGGTTGAGAACTTGCGGGTGAGAGGGGTTCCCGAAGAGAACTTGAGAGGACGGAGCTGCAGGAGTCCACGACTACGGGGCAGTTGAAACCTCCCGCCCGAGTCTGCTGGGAGTGCAGGTGACGTGGGGCGGTCACGTGATCTCCCGCAAGGGAGCTCTGGGAGATAGTGAAGCCGGTTAGCTTCCCGATTCAGGGGGAGACGCCGGCTCTCTCACGGATTAGACACGTGGTCCTGGCTCAGCGTCCCGGCTCGGTGAGAGGAGAAGGGGAGAGAACTGGCTGGCCCCCAGAGGAGTTGGAGACGCCAGCTTGGGAGAGAGGAGAGTCTGTGTGCCGGATACCAGTAAGAGAGGTAGACGGAGGAGAAAGAAGGAGACCTGGAGAGAACCCCCCCCTCCTCCAATTGAGGGGAAGAGGAACGGTGCCAGAACAGAAGGCAGAGATTCCAAAGGATAATCTCCCAGGAAAAGCAACTAAAAGAGGGTGAGTGAGAGTGGCTGGACTATATATAAAATCTGTTATTATGGACAGTTTATTGATGCAGCAGGAGAAGTATACATAGAGGGGGAACACCAAGCAGATTGAATAAATTAGAACCTCTCCAAAAGACCCATTACAACATATACCCTAAAGTCTTAAAGAAGAGGGTGTGGACACATATAGAAAACATGAAGAGTAAAAATAGCAAAGGAAGTGGTGCCAAGCATTCCCAATCTGGAACAATTAGAAAATTTACGTCTCAAGGTAATGTGACCCCAGAAAGAACTCAAGGGATAGGTGAAAAAAGTATAAAGGAAAATAGTATGGATAAGAGCGCCAGGTCTCCTGTGGAAATGGATAATAGTAGCCAACAAATAATAGGAGGAATAGACCCAAGAGAAAATGAAGGAGAACTACAAATCCCAAATAAAAAGGAGATGGCAGAAATGTTTGGAAATTTGGAAAAATCAATTAAACAGGAGATGGGAATTATTCGGAAAGACTTGGGTCATCTTTTGTCCAGAGTAGAAGAAACAGAAGAAAAAATTAAAAAACATGCTCAAGCCATTCCTGAACTGAGAAATTATATAATGGAGATTAGGCAAGAGCAGAAAAAGCTGGGATATAAGTTGGAGATACAAGGTAACATGCATAGGAAAAATAACCTCAGGATAAAGGGAATTCCGGAGCTTGCACAAGAAGAAGATTTAAGAGAGATAATACAAAAAATTCTAATCTCCATCATGGGTAGACCTAGAACTGAGACATTTGAATTGGACAATATATATAGGATGGGAAGGTTTCAGCGAGATCGGGTGGAAGAGAGACCAAGAGATGTAGTGGTACGTTTTAATAAAAAAGGAGAGAGAGAAGAAGTATGGAAGAAGATAAAAGGAAGAGCTAGTATTGAGTATGAAGGAAAAAATTTACAAATTTTTGCAGATTTGACACCCTAGACATTATGGAGAAAAAGATCATTGAGACCACTAATAGAACAGATGAAAAAACAGAATATACAATATAGATGGAATAGTTCGATGTGTCTAATCGGATGGAAGAATGGAGTTACTGCATACCTGAGATTTCCTGAAGAATTAAGAGACTTTTTTGATAAACTTAATATTCAAAGAATAGAGATTCCAGGTTGGGAGGAAGAAGGAGGAGGGATGTATGTTGAGGGAACAGAGGAGTGGCAACAAGTTAGAAGAAGGAATAGAGAACGAATAGATAGGGGAACATCGGGGGAAATGGAGGGTAGGTGAACCGTACAAGGTTAGAGTTCTACCTCAGGGTCAAGATCCAAACGTGGCATTAGGCCCACAAAAGGATTAGATGGCAAAAAATAGGCCTAAGGGGGGAGGGGGGAGATGGAGGGGAAGTGGGGGGAGGTTGAGGGGGGGGTTGGGGGGGGGAGGGGGAGGTGGATGTTGGGGAGGGGGGAGGAGAGAGGGGGGGGATATGGTAGAGGAGGGAGGGGAGGAAGGTATAGGGGAAAGTTTTTAAAAACACTCTGCATAGGGAGGAGATGTATACAAGAAATATGGAAGATATAAGATTTATAACATATAATGTAAAGGGGTTGAATAGTCCCGGGAAGAGATTTAAGCTATTTAAAGAATAACAACTTAGAGAAGCCTCGGTAGTTTTACTGCAGGAGACGCATCTTGAGATTAAGTCAAATATAAAATTGAACACCAGAAATTATCCAACATGGTTCTATGCGGATTGCCCAATTAAGAGAGCTAAAGGGGTGGCAATTGGGTTTGATAAAAACACAAGGTGGGAGATGGAAGAGAGAGAGACAGATCCTGAGGGGAGATTCTTGTTTTTGAGAGGTAGATTGCAAGAAATGGAATGTACAATAGCAAATATCTATTGCCCAAATAAGAAACCAGAGACATACCTGAAAGGGATATTAAGAAAATTGATGGATTTCAAAAAGGGAAGATTGATAGTGGCAGGGGATTTGAATCTAGGTTTGGACCCACAGATGGATACAACCTCTTGTGTGCGGAGAGAGGGAGGTAGGTCTCTGAGGATTTTAAAGAAGGAGATACATGAGTGTCAACTAGTGGAGAATATATGGAGAATAATGCATGGAAAGGAAAGAGACTATACCTTCTTCTCTAATGCACACGAGATTTACTCGAGATTAGATTATATAATGGTAGATCACCAACTTATTGAGAAGGTGGCTAAAGTAGAAATAGAGTCAATGACGCTTTCAGACCACGCCCCGGTTATAATGAAGGTAAGATGGGGGAAGAGGTTAACAAGGGGGGTAGGATGGAGGTTAAATGAGGCTCTTCTACAAGACCAAGAGACTGATAAGAAGATTAGAAAGGAGATGGAAAGATTTTTTCAGGAGAATGAAACAGGCGATGAAATCCCTGGAAGTAGAAATCACGCAGGAGGAAATAAAAATAGCATTAAAAAAATACTAAGGTGGGGAAAAGTCCAGGCCCAGGTGGATATACCGCGAGATATTATAAAAAATATAGTGAATTTCTTATACCTAAATTGAAAGACTATATGTATGCCCTGGGTGGAGATATGGAGATCAGACAGGAATCCCTACAAGCCCATGTAACACTTATACATAAGGAAGGGAAAGACGCTACTCAATGTTCCAGTTATAGACCAATTGCACTGCTAAATATAGATACGAAGTTATATGCAAAGGTCCTAGCAAATAGAATGAAAGATTTAATGCCAGAATGGATCCATGGAGATCAGGTGGGCTTTGTATCGGGGAGAGAGGGTAGAGATAATGGAATCAGAACTATGTTATTGATTCAGAAATCTAGGAAGGGGAAAGCCCCGGTGGTGTTGCTATCTATTGATGCTGAAAAGGCTTTCGATAAAGTAAACTGGAGCTTTATGATGGATACCCTAGAGATCATGGGAGTAGGTGGTAGAATGAGGGAGTGGGTAGGAAAATTGTATAGAGCGCTCTCCGCGGTTATCTTGGTTAATGGTGAAAAATCTGACCCCATAGAGATGTCAAACGGGACAAGGCAGGGATGTCCATTGTCCCCACTGCTATATGTATTATCATTAGAACCTTTACTGGAAACAATTAGGAAGAACGTAGACATAAAGGGAATACAGATAGGGGAAACTGAACATAAAGTGGCAGCTTTTGCGGACGACTTGTTGTTTTATGTGGGAAATCCTAGGATAACACTCCCGAACTTAATAAAAAGCTTAAAGGAGTATGGGAAATTATCAAATCTAAAAATCAACCCAACAAAAACTGAGATCTTAAATATAAATCTTCCGAATAGCGAAAAAGAAAAGATACAAAAAGAATTCCCTTTTATTTGGAGAGATAAAGAGATAAAATATTTAGGGGTTAAACTTACTGCTTCATATACAAAATTGTATAAATTAAATTATATTGCTCTTCTAAATGAGATCAAAGAGGAAATGAAGAAATTGGGAGGAGGAAACCCTTCTTGGTTAGGACGTATAAATTTGATAAAAATGATAATAGTTCCCAAAATCCTGTATAAATATCAGATGGTTCCAATTAGACTCCCAGAGGCCTTTTTTAAAGAAATTAAAAAGATGATAACAAGATTTATATGGAAAAATAAAAAATCTAGAATATCTTATGACCTGATGACTAGAAGTAAAGAGAGAGGGGGATTGGGAGTGCAAGACCTTAAGAGATATTATAATGCTGTAGTTTTAACAAGAATTTATGACTGGACACACAATGTTGAAGGGAAAAGATGGGTTAAGATAGAGGAGGATTTGAGTGGAGTGGATTTGAGTAGAAGTATATGGGCACTTACACAATATAGAGGTTTAAAAGACACCACGAGTATATATACACTGAATGTATTAAAGGTTTGGGATAATTTACATAAAAGTATGAAATGGGATTTTAACTCACAATTAATGTCACTAAGGAATATGGAGTATTTTCCACCAGGTATAGAGGGGAGAATGGGAAAATGGATTAAAAAGGAAGATATCCAACTGAGAGATATTATGGATGGACACAAATTGAAAACACTGAAGGATTTAAAGAAAGGTGGAGGGGAATTTTTTAATAAGATTGATGAGTGGAAATATCACCAATTAAAACACTTTGTAGAAGGCCTTCCGAAACCTATGAGAGGAAAAAAGGAGTGGAATTTGTTTGAGAGATTGTTGGAATCACGAGGAGATGGGAGACGGGGCACGGCAAAAATTTATAAGATTCTCACTGAATTAGTCATGAAAGTAAAACCAATCTATATAGAGAAATGGGAAAAAGATTTGGGGATAGAAATAGATGAGGATAAACAGAGGAAAATATATAGACTTACACATGGAAATGTCAGTATGAGAGAGGTGGAGGTAAATTATAAATGTTTGGTTAGGTGGCACATCACACCGACTGTTGAACACAAAATAGAGGTAGAAAGAACACAGGAGTGTTGGAGGGGGTGTGGAGGGATTGGTACGTGGTTCCATATGTGGTGGGAGTGTCCAAAGATACAAAGGTACTGGGAGAAAATGGTCAATTTAATAAGGAGAATTTCAGGGATAAAGATAGGACTAGATCCAGAAGTGTGCCTGTTACATAGTACAGAGATACCAGTGAATAAATACAAAGATTGGGGTATATGGTACTATGTGAATGCAGCAAAGGGCCTAATACCTAAATTCTGGCATAGTCCAGAAGTGCCGGGAGAAAAGGATTGGGTAGAGAGAGTAAATCAGATCAGTAAGATGGAGAAGTTGTATTATATCCAAGAAGACAAGATGGAGATCAACATTAGGAGATGTAGGCAATGGGAAGAATTTGTACATCAAATGAATATATGTGAAGCAATGGAAAGAGATAAATGAAGTTTCTTTTTTTTTTATTTTTAGGAAAGGATGTAAGAGAGAAATGCAGAGTGGGAGGGTGGAGGGAGGGTAGGAAACAGGGGTAGAGGGAAGGGAAATAGAGGGGGGAAAATAGAAGGAGATAAGAATTTTATATGATATATGAGAGTGTTGAAGAAACGTATTATCTTCTTCATTTATTTTTCTCTTTTTATATGTATTTATAAATATGAAAAATTAATAAATATTTGAATTAAAAAAAAAAAAAAAACAGTGGATGAACACACTGTTTGTTATTAACCTTCGTTTGATCTGAGTCCTTGAGCGCAGGAGATAGTGGATGTTTGGTAAACACTTCAATATCAGACACTTGTACCCCCTTCCTGCCCAGGTCAATTTTCAGCTTTCAGCGCTGGAGCACTTTGAATGACAATTGTGCGGTCATGCGACACTGTTCCCATATTCAATTTTTATCATTTTTTTCAAACAAATAGAGCTTTCTTTTGGTGGTATTTAATCACCACTGAGTTTTTTATTTTTTGCTAAATAAAACAAAAAATCCTTGAAACTTTTGAAAAAAAAACACATTTTTCTTACTTTTACGTTTTGCAAATAAATAACATTTCTTCATAAATTTATGTCAAAATGTATTGTTACATTTCTTTTGTGAAAATACCCCAAATTAGTGTACATTATTTAGTCTGTAGGAAGGTTATAGAGTCCACAAACCAAGGTATATATATCTGACAATTGATCAATCCTGATGTACTGATGGCCAATCTCATTTAATGAGACCTGAAAATGCCAGGATAGTACAAATACCCTCCAAATCACCCACTTTTGGAAAATAGACAGTTCAAGGTATTTAGTAAGAGGCATGATTAGTTTTTTGGAGGTTATAATTTTTTGTTACAATTTTTTGGAAAATGTAGAAATTAAAAAAAAAATCAAATTTTTTTTCTTTTACGTAATGTCACCTGTCCAGTACAGCATTATTATATAACTGGTGTGGCGGTGGTCAGAGACACTGACTGGTGACAGTATGCAAAAAAAAAAAAATAATAATTTAATTTGTATTTTTTTTTGCAAATTTGTATATTTTTTTATTTTATTGCATTTTTTCTTTTTTTTTAACTTTTTTTTCAACTCACTGTGACCAAAGCAGTAAAATATTATCATAGTAACACTGAACTACTCTGGGCAAGTGACCAGGATTTTTTTTTTAAAACACATTATGATTGCTGATATTGTATTTCATTGATATTTGCAATCATTGTTACTGAATGAAACTGATTCATTCAGTCTTTTCTTGTGATTAGCTGTGATTGAGCAAATCTCATCACATGATACAGATGGGCTGTGATTGGCCCTGTCTGCATCATGTGACTGCCTTGGCCAGTCACAGCTAACAACATAATTGTATACAATGGATGGCATGACAGGAAGCCATCCACTGTATACAATTGACATGTGATCTGCTGTGATTGGTCATAGCAGACACATGACACTGGCAATGGGCCTGTGTAGTGATATGTCATCGGCTGTGTCCCATGCACACAGCCGGTGACAGATTGCACCGCTGCGCATCCCGCGGCAGCCTGAGTGGCTCGTTTTGACAGGACGTCATATGACGCCCAGTCACAACGAGGAGTGTTCCGCCTGGCCGTCAATCTGCTATAGGCTAGGCGGGAAGCTGTTAAAAAGTATGTAAACCCAACTTGTCATATTTCTGGTATGTGCCTGCTGTACGATGTACTTAAAAGAAGGCGTATCCTGTTGTCTTGGTATTGCTTCCTTTGTTCTAAACCCCTGGTGTTCCTGCCAGTCCTCTCTGCTTTTTATTAAAAACTGATCACACTAAACAGGAGAAGACACCATGGTCAGTATTCTAGCTATGCTAGAAACTCAGTGTGCTCTCCTCCAAAGATCAGACACGTTCCGGCCCCCTTCCCCCCACACACAGCCTTTCACTGGGAAGATCAGTGTGCTGCTATTTCTCTTTCCCTAGTGTTTGTACAGCAGACAACAGAGGATATGTGATCACTTATAAAAAAGGGAAAAAGGTATTTACAATGTTTTTGATATCTATACACAAATGTTTTGCCATTTATTTCTATTTTAAATTGAA
The DNA here is from genome assembly GCF_062004578.1 of Staurois parvus. Classification (NCBI taxonomy): domain Eukaryota; kingdom Metazoa; phylum Chordata; class Amphibia; order Anura; family Ranidae; genus Staurois; species Staurois parvus. The sequence goes on along the minus strand of NW_028318390.1, from coordinate 3,986,289 downwards.
TTGTTTTACAAGATGAGTGTTTACAATCACTTTATGTATACAATTATTTATAAGACCTTTTACTATTTTTGGAAGTCAAATAGGTATTATATACATTATTTTCTTCCTTTGGTTGGCTTATTGATATGGGCGCAAATGTTTTTGTCTTTTTAATGAACGTCAAGTGCCAGTGTAAAGTCCTTTTCCCCAGCACCAGGTTGCAGATACAGACTGCTGCTACTGTGTGAAAGCAGAGGTCTCTCTACACTCGTCTGAGACACAGTCTGAATCATCTGTGTATTGTGGTAAGCTGCACTGAATAAAAGATGTAGGTCCATTAAAAATAAATGTCATAGCATGTGCATTGCAGGCTGTTAAACTGTATAAAGAAAAGGGAAACATATTTAATCTTTTTTTTTGTTACCTCTGCACAGATATTTAGAGTATAATAACAATATGTACAGTAAGTTTTAATATCCCCAAAAATATTACAAATCATTTCCTAATTGGTCTGCATGCTATAGACTAAAATGTAATTGTATTAGTTATTGTAATGTGGACTGCTTTACATGCAGTCCCCGGGTTACGAACAAGAGAGATTCTGTAGATTTGTTCTTAAGTTAAATTTGAATGTAAGTTGGAACAGGTAAACTTTTTTAAGTATAACTCTAGTCAAAAATTATTTTTACGTTTTGGATAGCATAGGAAAGGGTTAACTGGCCATGCAGTAATGTGGGATTGCTGACAAGTCCGCTGGACAGTAGGTGGCAGCGTGCGGTGAGTAGCAAGGTGGGCACCTGGCAGTTTCCGGGACCAGTGTGAAGTCAATCTGCCTCTGTTCTCAAGTAGGAGCCATATGGAAGTCAGATGTTTGTAACTCGGAGACTGCCTGTACAACATTTTAGAAAATGGTACTGTCTATAACACTCACACCTTTGCAAAAATTGCATTAAACACTGCAGCAAAGTCACATTTAAAATCTCTGCAGTTTATATGCTCAAGACTAATATTTATAGATTTGTGGTGCACACTGTGCCATAAAAAGAACAAAAAAAATCTGCAAAAGCTTTGTGTGTGGCTTTTGTCATGTAGGTAAATGTTATATGAAATCGATTTCTTTAAATGCTTAAGTGTTTTATGGAAAATATTCCAGAAAAAGACCTGGACAAATGTTTTTATATCTACATATCCCAAGTCTGATTGTCAGCCACTCATTGACAGCTTGTTCTCTTTTTCAGCTTTCTATTACCATGACAGTATGTTTGCTTTGAATCCTGAGGCACTTAAGGACATAGATTTCCTTTTATTTCAGAAAATATAAAGAATGGTCTTTTTCTTTAAAATGTATTTTTGGAACTCCTCAAGCCAGCCAGTCATTTCAATATATAAAACTCATTTTCTTAAAACACACATTTCATTTCATCAGCTTCCATATATAGCATAAGTTTAAGTTATTCTTTTTAATATAAAATCTCATTACCTGCATAACTAACACAGCTCCTCTTTCACTCTCTCTCAATCATTCTCGTTTCATCTTTGATATAGGAACAGAGAGAAATGAAAATAAGACACTGAGATAAAATCTATAATCGCTGAACTTGCTCTTCACATTTCTAAACAAAATTAGGTAGATGAATCGTTCAAGACCAAAAAGAGGAAAGAAAAAAGATAAAATCATGGAGAGAGATTATAACTCCAGAGTGAGCAGACTAGGGTTAAAATCCTTCTCCGTGCAGGTGCGATCTCTATTTAAAAAGTAATAGTCATCCAAAAAGGATAGGTTTTCGTCTGTTGATTTCCATGTAAAATAAGAATACTATTCATACCTGTGATACTTTTTTTGCTCTTTTTGTTAAAGTGTATCTAAACCCAAAAATAAAACTATATTTTGCTGCTGATCAGTCCTTAAATGTGCTGGCTGCTTTAGTTTTCTATAGGATAGATGGATTATATCCTCATGCGCTGCCACATAATCATAAATGATAAAGTGCAAAATAGTGTGATCATAGCAAAAATACAGTTAAAAATATATAAATATAGAATGATAACAAAACACATATAAGTGATAATAGTAAACACCCGGCTGAGTGCCTCGCTGATAACATATAATAGCCAATAACAAAGGTGCAAAAAGTAGTGAAAAAATATATGTGTATAAATATTATACAAAGTAGTCTCTTGGAGAAAAACCTCTACAAACTGAAATCAGTCCACCAGCGATCTTCAAAATTAAACGCCAGTTGTGCTCCCCCACTAGCTGGCGTGCAAGCTCACCTCAGAATTACACCTAAGGATGATATAGGTCTCATGCACTTTTAAATAGATGAAACTCTAGACAAATCTCTCAAGTTACTTAGTTACATAGTTAGTCTGGCTGAAAAAAGACAAAAGTCCATCCAGTTCAACCATTAAAAAAAAAAAGATATAATCCTATACCCACAGTTGATCCAAGGAAGGCAACAAAAACCAGCAAAGCATGATCCAATTTGCACCTGCAGGGGAAAAAAATACAAGAGAGGATTTTGCTCGATTTAGAAACTGCAGCTTGGCATTGCATGCCATTATTAAGCTTGTGATCTACCAGAACTCCCAGATCCTTCTCCACCATTGATTACCCCAGTTGTACCCCCCCCCCCCCACTATGTATGATGCATGCATATTCTTAGCCCCCAAGTGCATAACCTTACATTTATCAACATTAAACCTCATTTGCCAAATAGTTGCCCAATTAAACAGTGCATTGAAGTCAGCTTGTAAATTGAAGACACCCTGTAAGGATGTTATTCCACTGCACAGCTTGGTGTCATCTGCAAAGACTGAAATGGGATTTTTAATCCCAGACCCTATATCGTTTATAAATATATTAAAAAGTAAGGGTCCCAACACTAAACCTTGGGGTACACCACTGACAATCCTAGACCATTCAGAGTATGAATCATTAACCACTACTCTCTGAATATGATCTTTTAGCCAGTTTTCTTCCCATTTACATATGGATTTGTGTGGGGATTTGTGTCAAATGCTTTTACAAAATCCAAGTATACCACATCTACTTTAAAACTATATAAACAGCGCAAATCAAAACCCATAAAAATTAAATATCAACCCACAAATCATATCAATAATAATAAAATATAAATTCAAATAAAAAGTGCAAAAAATAAAAAATATATAAATATAAAAAATATAACAAAGTGTCCAAAAACACACATATAAAGTCCTTATTCCCAAATTCCTTAGTGCTCCAACCAAAAAAGCTTTCTCCTTTTAGTATGTGCTTCCACCATCCACCAGTGCTGTAACTAACATAAACCGCACTCACCAGATGTTGGTGAATTACACACCTTTTAGGACTTTTAGGGATCCTATACCCCCTCTACAGCCTCCAGGACTCCATTCCACCATATAGGGCTTAGATTCTCTTTCCAATCACTCCTGATATATCCTTTCAAACCAGCTCCACAATAGTGCAAGAGAAAAAAAGTGTACATAGTGTAATATTGCTAATACCCCGTATAATAATAACAATACCAGGCTACTCACATTTCACAAAATCAATAAAAGAATTGTTTATTTGCCTTCATATGGACAAACATATTTCCCATAACATCCAAGGACAGCTTCAGAAACCTCACAGCCTTATTGCAGAGGATGACAGAGTGTATCTCAAACCAACATCAAAGATGGCCGCTTGGAACGCACCGCTCAGCGTGCGTTCCACTCACCGGAAGTTGCGCAGGGCGTTTAGATGGCAGACCGGAAGTGCGTTGACGCATTTTGCCCCTCCCACAGGGCGTTCTCAAGACACACACCTCCAGTCTCCAGCTTCTTAAATACCGATACAAAGACCATCCCCTCTCCTCCCATAGGTCAATTAGTCCCAATGAGTATAATGCCACGCTGTCATCCTATGCTCACATACATGGGATTCCTTTTTTATTTTTTTTATTCACTTTTTTATATTTATATATATTTTATATTTTTTATTTTTTGCACTTTTTTTTTAATTTATATTTTATTATTATTCATATGATTTGTGGGTTGATATTTAATTTTTATGGGTTTTGATTTGCGCTGTTTATATTGTTTTATATTATTTGGTGTATTACACTAGTGTACAGCAGCAGCTCATACCTTTTTGGAGGTGTGGTTCTTCTGTAGCGCTGGAGTTTGTAATTTACAAATACCACATCTACTGCCACCCCTCTGTCCAAGTTTTTGCTCACCTCCTCATAAAAAGAAATCAGATTTGTTTTACAACTTCTGTCTTTCATGAATCCATGCTGTCTGTTGCTATATGAAAAAAATATTTTTTTTCCAGCAAGAACTCATCTATGTGGTCTTTTTTGCTAAACTCTCCAGTATCTTCCCAATTATAGAAGTTAAACCAAAAGGTCTATAATTACTTAGTAAAGATTTGGACCCCTTTTTAAATATCGGCACCACATTGGCCTTACGCCAATCCAGTGGTTCTATTCCAGTCATTAAAGAGTCCCTAAAATTTAGAAACAATGGCTTTGAAATGACAGAGCTCAATTCTTTAAGGACACATGGGGTTGTTCCTGCTATCTTTTGCAATCTGTCGTTCATTTTCAATTTTTGCGGCCTTTATCTCCTTTTTGCATATTCTGTGTTATTCTTTGTAATGTTTAAACGATGATAGCGTTCCTTAATTTTTATATTTAATAAAAGCTCTTTTCTTATTATCTATAGCTTTTTTATCTTTGGCCGTAAGCCACATAGGTTTGATTTTTAGCCTTTTAAACTTGTTGCCCATGGGAATATCTTTAGCAGTGTGTTCACATACAGTCTTTTTGAAGAACTCCCATTTCTGTGTTGTGTTCATCTATGCCAATATTCCCTCCCAGTCTAAATCTTGGACAGCAGCTCTCAGCCTTGGAAAAGTAGCCCTCTTGAAATTGAGCATTTTTATTTTTCCCATATGTGCTTGCTGTTTACAGCTAACAATAAATGAAATCATGTTATGGTCACTGCTACCTAGATGTTCTTTTATATGGACATTCGTCATAAGCTCTGCATGGTTTTAGATTACCAGGTCCAGCAGAGCATCATTCCTAGTAGGGGCCTCTATGAACTGTACCATAAAATTGTCCTGTAGTAGGTTTAAAAATGTTTGCCCTTTAACAAAAACTTGCATCAAACCAGACCCAGATATGTTCGGCTCATTGTCAGTTTCAACACAACAGGCATGGTGATTGATACGTCACCCTTCTGATTATTCAGATTCAGCTTCTTTAATCAACAGCTTTTTTCGTCAAAATAGCAGATAAGAATAGACAAGTAAACAGGTAAAAAAGGAGCTATGAACCCTATGTGTTACTAGTGGTGCTGATATTATGCTGCTAATGGCATTGGGTGGTCTGGCAGTGAACGACAACATTTGTAGTACCAAATTAGAAGCTATGAGGCAGATGCAGATTACAATTCAAACATAGGGAGAGACTGGATTCATAATATGGTGCAGCTGTGCATGTCAGACAATCAGCTTCTAAATTCTAAATCTTCTAGCTTGTTCATTTAAACTTTCACAGTAAAACCTGGAAGCGATTTGTTTCTGTGCAGAGCTGCACCAGATTTTTCATGCTCCAGTTTTAGCAAATCTCCCCCATGGTGGAGCCAGGAAGAGTAGTGGTCTTGCAGTGCCAGAAACTGACCATTAAAAAAAGCATAGTTCACCTTTCCCAAAAGTATATAAAAACAAGATGTGCAGCTTTGACAATAGTTGAATACTGTGTGGTATTGAATCCTGTCAAAAAATCAGATTACGTAGGAGTTATGTCAGGAATTGCTACCAAAAACATTTGTAGAGGGGTGCATGCGTGGCTGTCCAAGATGGCGGACGCATGAAGTCTGAGCTCTGCTGACCCTCAGACTTCACGGCCCTCCTGCTCCGCTTCATAACACATCCAGGTATACCCATGGGAAAGATCGGACACTGCCTCCTCCAGACCCTTGGCCTTCAGTTCTGGACCGCTTCTTCACTTGGCCTGCATCCCCGGCCTCGAGTAGCGGTGGCAGCCCCAGCGAGTGCTCTAGAGGATCCACTGAGATGGAGGGGACAGACACAGATCCCCCTGCAGCCTCACATCCTTCACCGATGGTCCCTTCCCTGACGATGGATACCTTAGAGGACAAACTGCAAATATTTTTACATAACATTACTAGCACTATTTCTGCGGACGTCAGGAAATTGGCTCAGGAGCTAAGGGGGGAGATCACTCAGATAGGAGACTGCACAGACCACCTTGGGTCTAAATTTGTGCTAGGAGGATAATGCCAGGCTGAAACACTCTGTGTCTCAATTACAACTCCAGCAGGAAGATTTGGAAAACAGGGAGCTTCGTTAGAATATTCATATCCATGGCATATCCGAAATGGTCTCTAACTCTCAACTTCAATGTCACTTGCTGTCTCTATTCACTACTCTGGCTCCCAAGGTCCCAGATGTTGATTGGCGAATGGATTGGCACATAGGTCATTAGGCCCGAAACCCCCCTGAGGGCACCAGGCCTTTGACAGCAAGAAGCCTTGCTCACTTCTACTCTCAACAAGCCCTCTTTGGAATTTAAGGGAGACAGGCTCCAAATTTTCAGCGATTTATCCCCCATCATTTTGGCAAAAAGATGGGTCCTGAAGCCGGTCACCTCTCATCTTCTGCAGCATTATATCCCATACCGGTGGGGGTTTCCCTTCAAGCTGCTTGTCTCCAAATATAACACCAAAGTCATACTCCGTGACCTGCATAAAGTGAACTCCTTCTTTAAACAACTGGGACTTCCTCCCCTGCCAGACGAGATCCCTCCACTACATCCTACCCCATCCAGGCCCTCTGCCACTCCACGCAAGATCTGGACACCTGCTAAGCCTGGAAGGAAGTGATTTCCTCGTACTCCTCAATGTCCACGACTTTCTGGATCAGAGTGCCCTGCCACCTGACTCATTCACATGTCAGGTTTCCCGCCATGTTAATTCGGCTCTTTTTTTCCAATGTGTGCCTTAGCATTTTTTCTCATTGATGTGCCTTGACTACGATAGCTATATGTCTTACTGAGGTAGGCATCTGCCAAATTGGGTCAGCTGCTGTGTTGCCCCCTGGAGCATCAGGCCTCTGGCCCTGACAATTCGGGATATTCCTATTATCCTAGGTGAATATCTTTTATTATATCTTTGTTTCTAGCCGTCATTCCTACAGCCTTTGTTGTGAGTAATACATTTGTATGTAATAGACCCATTGCCTTGCTAATCACATGGTTTCCTATCTCTGTTGTTTTCTGTTTTGCCTCATTGATGACAATATTTCTGTATACTCAGGTTACACAGCTGATACAACCACTGCTGATTTATAATGGCTTAAAAACTGTTGTCATATAATGTCAAAGGTCTTAGCAGTGGATGGCTCTGAAGGAGTTCAAATCCTCGGGAGCAGACATCATATTTATTCAGTAAACTCATTTTAAACAGAATGGCTCTTTTTGTTTTGCCTCTAAGAACTTTCCAAAATCCTATTCAGCTTTTGATCCCTCCGGGAAAGTTGGAGTGGCTATTGTGATTCGAAAAAACTGCTCCCTGCAGGTCTCCTCCTCCAGGGTTGACTCACTTGGTCGCTATATTTTATTTGAATGTATGTACGAGAGTTCTCCTGTGCTTTGTGCTTCTGAACTTGTATGCACCTAACTCTGGTCAGCTGCTATTTCTCTCTCAAACTTTAGATAAATTATATTCCCTGTCTTACTCCACGCATGATTGTTGGAGGGTATTTTAACTTGATTATGTCTCCTCACAAGGATAGGAATGTCCTATTCACATCTACTCCATTGAAAAGGTTATGCGCCTCCTCAACAGCCTTCTGTAAACTATTCCGGGAGCACCGCCTCTTTTACACCTGGCGGGTCAAACATCCTCGCCATAGGCAATTCATATTTTATTCTACTCTGCATCTCATATTCTCTCACCTAGATAAATTTTTTGTCACCGCCCCCCTGCTCCCCTTTTTGGTCTCTTCTGAGATCAACCCTATGACTTTGTCAGATCATGCCTCACTGTCACTTAATCTCCTTCTCCCCTAGGGCCTGTCACTGGTGCCTCAATGAGAGTTTCTTGTGTTTGGACCACGTTTGAGAGGAACTCTCTCAGGGACTGTACGCTTATTTCCAATACAATTTTGGCTCGGTAGTCTCATATTCCACCCTCTGGGAGGCTCACAAAGCAGTCTCAGAGGCCTTTGTATCTCCATGGGCGCTCATCTAAAGAAGGCATATGTTTGTACCAGACAGTCTCTTTTACGCCAACTGTCCTTAGCTGAACGACGACTAATAGACAACCCATCTATACTTCGGCTTCAGAAAATGCCCCGTATACGCGACCAAATCAGAGCCTTTGACCTGCATAAAACTGCCCAGTCCCTTGCCTGTGCTAGGCAAAAATTCTATGAATTCTCTAACAAACCGCATCGTATGCTTGTAAATAGGCTCAAATCTCAAGCGTCCCCCTGCCAGGTCACTTACTCCAATCAGATGACAAACCCACATATGACCCACATGTAATGGCTACTGTATTTGGGGAATATTATGAGAAGCCCTATAATTGCCTAGCCCCTGATACCCACCCTCCCCTTCAGATGGCTGCCTTTGATGCTCTTTTTGACTCCTTACAACTACCAAGTTTGTCACCTGCTGATGTAACAGCTCTAAACGCGGACATCTCTACTGAAGAATTATTGGATGTTGTCAAACATCTCCCTACACACAAATCTCCAGGAACAGATGGTCTTCCTTACTCCTATTACAAGACTTTTATTGGCATTCTGACTCCCCACCTTTTGTCTTTGGTTCAGGATCTCCTGAAGGGGTCGCATCCACACAATGATTTTACACGCGCATACATCTCAGTGATCCCCAAACCGGGATAAAGACCACTCCCTTCCAGATATTTATCATCCTATAGCCTCATTAAACTCTGATTACAAGATCTTTACAAAAATACTAGCCAACAGATTGGCCAAGTGAATTTCCAAGCTTATACACAAAGAGCAGGTGGGTTTTGTGTCGGCTAGACATGCTGCGTATAACACTAGGAGGACTATTGACTTGATCGATCTTGTTAATAAGTCCTCGACTCCTACACTCTTGTTGAGCTTGAATGCCCAAAACGCATTTGACTGACTTAGCTGGCCTTATATGTCTCTGGTCTTGGAGAGATTTGGGTTTAGAGGTCCGTTTATAGCAGCTTTGAAAGTTCAAATTGGCGTAGTTTTTATCACCTTCCTTCCAGATGTCAAATGGTACATGCCCTTTGTTATTTATCCTCTTTTTAGAACCCCTGGCCATAGCCATTAGATCCAACCCGGATATCCAAGGGATACACACCCATAATAGTGACTATAAATTGTCCCTGTTCGTTGATGATATCTTTTTGATGCTGACGGAGCCCCACACTACCTTACCTGTTTTGCATCATACCTTACAGCTCTTCAGAGCCCTATCAGGATATAAGATTAATGCATCTAAAACTGAAGCACTACCACTCCATATACCATCTACGATTTTATTTTCCCTCTAGTTAAATTATCCATACTGGTGGTGTCCCCATTCCTTGAAATATTTAGGTGCCAACCTTACTTCCTCATATCACTCTATTTATGCTGATAACTTCTCTCCTCTGTTTCATGCAATTTCTCAATCCTAAAAGTCCTGGGACAACCTTCCCATCTCTTTCCTTGGACGGATCAATGTACTAAAAATGACCATATTGCCCAAGCTTTTGTATCTGTTTGAAATGCTTCCTGTTCCTATTCCCATGTCCAAATTATTCTCCTTTCAGAGATCCTTCTTCCACTTCATTTGGCAATAAATCTCAGATTGCCCGTACTGTCCTACTCTCTCCTCGATCTCGGGGGGTGTCTGGAGGCCCCAGACATTGTGTTATACTACTTCGCTACTCCCCTTTGGGCTCTTGTCTCATTGTCCTCCCAGCGCCCCCCTAATAAATGGGCCGAGATTGAATGGCTACAACTAAGTCCAATGCACCCTTGTTCTCTCCTCTGGTCTACAACCAACACTGAAATCTCCTCTCACAAACATCTCCTGCTTGGACCCATGCAGTTCTGTCTCCCAGATAGCCTGGCCTTGACTTGTTTGCGTCCCTGGACCAATCTATTTCAGTTGCGACACTTGGTCCATCCAGCGACTCGTAAGTTTAATTCCTTCTCTGAGATTCAAAAAGCCACTTGTATGCCACCCAACCAATACTATGTTTATCTACAGATATGTCACTTCTTTTCCTCCAAAGTCTCTTCTTTGACTCTTGAGAAACCTACTCTCTTTGAGCATATCTGCATCCAAGGCCCATGCCAATGGGGCATAATTCCCTCTATGTATAAGCTGCTTTTAGATGCCTGCCCCCTTTCTATTGATACCTACCTTTATATGTGTAAATGGCCCTGAATCCTCCAGTGTGATATTGCCCTGGATCAAGGGAGCAGGATTTGGGAGGCTGCCTCCAGATCTTCTATATGTGTGGTATATAAAGAAAACACTCATAAAATTCTGATGTTTTGGTAAAGGACTCCTGAAGTTCTCCATGCTCATAATCTGACTGTTTCTTCTGTCTGCTGGCTATGTGGTGAGGAAACTGACACTCTTTTCCACATTTTTTGGGATTGCCGGTGCATTGCACCCATTTGGAGAGGTCCCTAACCTACTACGGCTACTTTTGCGGGCTCCTATTTTTTTGAGCCCATCCACTTTTTGCTGGGCCTACTTTTTTCAGGTCTCTCCAAATTTGCACAGAAACTTTCTTCCCACATTCTAATGGCGGTCAGAAGTACCATTCCCATGCATTGGCTTTCTAATATGCCTCCTACACTATCTGAATTGATGAAGGTTATAGCTGAGATCAGAAAAATGGAGTACCTCACTGCTTTACATGATAACTGTATACCCACTTTTGAGGCAGTTTGGGAACCATGGGATACTTTCAATTCTGACTTATCTACTCAATTGTCTGAAAATTATTGCTAATTCACTGTTATATATTGACATTGTATGTACCTATGTATCTTTCATCGATGAGCCTATTTCTCTGTCTCTGTTGTTTTGTGTTCATCATGCCGTGTTTATATGCAACTCTGTTTGTTGTAAATGTTTGAAAATCAATAAAAAGTTAATTAAAAAAAAAAACATTTGTAATGAGGATAAATATTTTTATCCAATACAAAACCAGGAATAGTGTAGCGTATTGATGTGGAGATGGAATTGCTTAAACTCAGGGAGAGATCTGCCACAGCTTTAGCCCCCCCATAGGGATAATTTGAATCAGTTAGAGTGATAAGCTCTAAGTAACATGAGGTCACATACAGATATAATTATTCGCAAAGCTGACAAAGAAGGTGCAGTGGTGGTTCTCCCCTTAGAGGGTTATAAAATGGAAGCACTGCAGCAGCTTCAAGATACCTCCACTTACATCACTCTGAAAGCGGATCCAACTCCAGTGTTTAAGAAGCAAATGTCACATCTATTAGATTCGGTCAGAAAAATGGGCATTTTGTCTCCAATATTAATAGAACATCTTATGGTGGAGTGCCCTGTTATTCCAGTATTCCACCACCTACCCAAAATACACAAACAGCAGATCCCTGGGAAGACACTGGAGAGTTTATTAAAAGACCACATAGTTGAGTTCTTGCTAGAAAAAAATATTTTAACTAATAGATAGCATGGATTCATGAAAGACAGAAGTTGTCAAACAAATCTGATTTCTTCTTATGAGGAGGTGAGCAAAACCTTAGACGAAGGTGGATGTAGTATACTTGGATTTTGAAAAAGCATTTGACGCAGTTCCCCACACATGGATAACGTATAAGGTAAAGTCTACAGACTTGGAAAAATCCATATGTAAATGGATAGAAAACTGGCTAAAAGAACGTAATCAGAGAGTAGTGGTTAATGATTCATACTCTGAATGGTCTAGGGTTGTTAGTGCTGTACCCCAAGGTTCAGTGTTGGAACCCTTACTTTTTAATATACTTATAAATGATATAGGGCCTGGGATTAAAAGTACCATTTCAGTCTTTGCAGATGACACCAAGCTATGCAGTGGAATAATGTCCTAACAGGTGTTTGATTGGGAAACTATGTGCCAAATGAGGTTTAATGTTGATAAATGTAAAGTTATGCTCTTGGATGCCAAGACTATGCATGCATCTTACATAAAAAGGTAGTACAACTGGTGGAATCAATGGTGGAAAACAATCTGGGTGTTCTAGTAGATCATAAGCTTAATAATGGCATGCAATGCCAAGCTGCGATTTCCAAGTTGAGCAAAGAGAGAGATATCATATTACCCCTGTACAAATCATTAGTAATACCTCATCTGGAATGCGCAGTTCAATTCTGGGCACCATTTCACAAAAATGATATTGGGGAAGTGGAGAAAGTGCGACCAAACTGATAAGAGGCATGGAGGAGCTCAGCTATCAGGAAAGATTAGAGGAACTGAAATTATTCTCTGTTGAGAAGAGAAGATTAAGGGGGGCAATGATCAACATGTATAAATGCATAGGTGGTCCATATAGTGAACTTGGTATAGAGTCATTCACTTTAAGGTAGTCACAGAGTACAAGGGGACACGCTTTATGTCTGGAGGAAAAGAGATTTAATCTCCAAATATGGAAAGGCTTCTTCACAGTAAGAGCAGTGAAAATGTGAAATAGGCTCCCTCAAAAGCTGGTTCTGGCTAGCTCAGTAGATTGTTTTAAAAAAGGCCTGGATTTGTTCCTAAATGTACATACTATAATGGGATACTAATATTTATGGGTAAAGTTGATCCAGGGAATAGCTGATTGCCTCTTGGGGGACCAGGAAGGAATTTTTTCCCCTGCCTGAGCAAATTGGGTCAAGCTTTATTGGGGTGTTTTTCTTTTCTCTGGATTAACTGTGGGTATAGCATTGTGTACATAGCAATATATATATATATATATATATATATATATATATAAAAAAATACTTTTTTCCCCTTTTAATGGTTGAACTAGATGGGCATGTGTCTTTTTTTCAACCAGACTAACTGTAACATCATTTGTCGCATTATAGTAATTATAAACTGTAATTAAGAGAGTTTTTGGTGTTAGCAGTGCCTTTACTTTTGAAAAATACCTTTTTCATTTTTTATAATGTTTTTTATCTCCAATTCCAAGGGGCATCTATGGATGCAAAATTTTCACCCTCGTTAGCCAATCTATATATCGGTTAGTGGAAGTAACTCTTTTTTTCTCTCCTACCTTAACCCATAAAAGACTGACATCTTATGGTATGACAGATATATATATGATCTAGTCCTTATATGGACCAGCATGGACGCACCCTTGTCCTCTTTTGTGCAATGTGCAAATAACAACAATTTGAACCTTGAGTTCTCATATGAAAGTCGACGAGGGACCATTTGTTTTTTTGGATATTACACTTTCAGTAGACTCAGATACTGGTAACATGAATACCAAAACTTTCCGCAAGGTAACTCCCTTCTTCTTGCCTCCAGCTGCCACCCTATGCATACAATACAGTCGGTACCAGTCAGGGAGTTTACTAGAGATAAAATAAACTGCTCCACCCCTGAGACTTTTAAGGAATAATGTTTACAGAGTTTCAACAGACTTGTAGATTGTGGGTATAAGGACTGGCATATTGACAGAAGTAGATGAAGTGTGTCTACTATAATAAACAAAGGACTCCTCTGTTTGAAAGAAAAATTAAGTCTGCTGTTACTGAGATGAATGGAGGTCCTATCATTTTTGTCACTGTTTTCTAAAGAATACAAGCAGGTCACTAATATTATCAATAAGCATTTACCTATTCTATATCTCGACAAGGGCCTTATCCCTGTTCTATACAATGGGTGTACATTTTTCTAGTAGACACTCGCATACTTTAGATAGCTTATTAGCTCCTAGTCTTTTTATTTCTAGGAGCTCCAATTGCACATGCAATTTAAATATCTGCTGGTATTGCAACAAACATACTAAATGCAATACCATTACCTCTAGAGCCATGGTTAGGGAAAATCCCATTTGAGAATATATTAACTGTGACTCTCGATATGTGGTGTGGGTAGTGGAATGCACGTTATATGCATTGCAATACGTCAGCTGCACTATTAGACAGCTTTGTGTTAGAGTTGCTGAGCTACCAAAATAAATGCAAAAAACATATCAAATGTTTCTAGACATTTTAGGGATGTCCATTCTTGGGATAGGAGTTCCTTTACATTTAGCGGTATTGAAAAAGTTAAAAAAAAACAATGAGGGGGTGACATTCACAGTATATTACTTGACAGGGAGGTAAGGTGAATTTTCACCATGGGACTAGGATTCCTTCTGGTCCTAACCATAGGTGGGATGTGGACCTTTTTCTCAAGTAGAGTGCATTATAGTTAACCCTCATCTTTATTATCTTTATTTTTAATGATAGCTCTAGTTAAAGAGCATTTGTTTATTTATTCTATTTTTTTATTCAGTCCCTCATCTTTTTGTTGTCCTAGTTGTTTTTTTATTACAGTTACCTTCCCTTGTGTCTTGTGTCTAACAATCCATACACATGTACTTTTACATAATTCACTGACATTGCCGCAGACTTGTTACCTGGATTGTGGAATTATTTGATATCCATGATGGGTTTGGTAGTTACAGCACAACCCAGAAATCTTTTATATTGAACCTTCTTGATTTTACCATGTCCCACAACTACTTCTGGTTCAATAGATAATTTTATTTTCAAACCAGAGGTGTTGACATGGGGCAAAATTTGCCCCCAGCTTGGCAAATCACTTTATGGTTCGGTAAGAGGAGGATCTTATATATGTGAGGGATTGGCCGGACCTGCGATTTTACCGGAGATATATAGATGACATTCTCTTCTTATGGCAGGGTGACGAGGCATCTTTAAATAACTTTATAGACACTTTAAACAATAACTCACTGAATATTTTTCTGACACATACATTTAACCAAAAAACTATTGACTTTTTGGACCCAACATTGATTAATAACGGAACTGTCAGGGATTGCAGGTCTCACCGCGGTGCACGGGTCTGCACGTGCCTAGATTGCCTAGGCGCACCAATGTGCAGGCACTAGGACCTGGGTGCCCGCGGCGGCAATTGCGGCTGCGCATGCGCAGTCGCGCACGTGGGTGCGTGCCTGGCACCAATGATAGTTTAGGGCGCGCTATTTAAACTAGCCAGGCGGTGTTCAGATTGCCGCAAGGTTTAGTTCCTGTTTCTGAAGTGAGTTCCTATTTGCCGACCCTGCCTGTCCTGATTCCTGCTCACCATCTCCTGCTCTGATCTCTGGCTGGTTCCTGACTATTCCTCTGCCTACCCCTTTGTTATTAGACCTCCTGTTGCTGAACCTTGGCTCGTGACCCGGTTACTCTTTGCCTACTGCTCTGTACCGATCTGCCTCCACCGTTACCAACCCGACTTGTCTGACCACGCATACTCCTGACTGTCATCCATCCATCCCGCACGGGTCCAGGACCTGTCAGCCCCTTCACGTCAGGCTCACCCCTGGCACATAGCCTCCACGGGACCCCTCTACCGCAGTTGAGTGCACTCAGGGACCGCGACCTGGTCTCAGTCTTGCATCAAGTCCATCCCCACCATCAGGGGCTCTGGTGAAAAGGCAGACTGGGGCTTAGACTCCGCGTCCTGGGGAATCTCGTTCTGTGGGTCACTAGAGATCCTGCCGGGCGGTGCATGACAGTATCTTGCGGCCATGACTGAGCCTGGAAGGGGAGCTTCCCCTTTGGATGACATATGCCAACACCTGGTGACCCTCACACAAGGGGTTAAAGCCCTACAGGAGGGTTATACATATCTGGAGGACTGCATTCAGACTTTAGCCACACCGACATCCCCAACCAGGCATTCTGGGGAACCACCTGGGGGGACAGTGGTCTCAACACCCGCACCGGAACCCCATGTCCCCACACCAGAACTCTTCAGCGGGAAGCGAAGCAGATTTAGGGCATTTCGCAACTCATGACAACTGTACTTCGACCTTCAGCTGCCGACATTCTCATCAGAGTCCATAAGGGTAGGGTTCATTATTTCCCTGCTACAAGATGAACCCCAGAGCTGAGCCCACCGCCTATTAGAGACCCGTCATCCACACTTAAAATTGGTAACTGTATTTTTTGAAGTGGTGGCGCTATTGTAGGACGACCCACAGCAGACAGCGACGGCTGAGACATCTTTACACACCCTGAGGCAAGGTCACCGAGCAGTGGAAGACTATGCTTCCGAGTTGAGGCGTTGGGGTAGTGACACCAAATGGAATGATGCGTTCCTGCATCACCAGTTCCGCATGGGTCTATCTGAGTCACTTTAGGACGAGCTAGCCTGAGTAGACATACCCGATACTCTGGAGGGCTTGATAACCTTGGCTATCCAAATCGATCGCAGGTTGCGGGAACGCAGGCGGAAAAGGTCCAACCTAGGTCTGAGACCAACCTGGACGCTACCTCGTGCTCCGGCCCAGCCTAGTTCCTTTTTAGATAACCGGAACCAGGAGTCTACAGATGCACCTGAGCCTAGGCCGTCAGGAGGGATGTGGCCTTCACTAACACCTGCGTAACGCCAGAGATGTCAGGTAAACCATCTCTGCCTTTATTGTGGGGAAGGAGGCCATGTGGTACGTAAGATGGGTAAGTGTACCTCTGCTTTTTCTGCGGTAGCGCCTAATGGTCCTAGCAGCACCAGTTACTTAGCTGTGCCTATATCACTTCAGCTTCCTGGGAGAACTGTGTCAGCATTGGCAATTGTTGATTCTGGAGCATGTAGCTGCTTCATAGATTTAGAGTTTGCAGCTCAGCAGCAGATTCCCCTACAGATGAAGGAAGTTGGGTTAAATATTTTCCTGGCCGATGGGTCCCGTATTGGGTCAGGGCTAGTAGACCGTGAAACCCCATCTATCCGCACTACAGTGACAACCCACCACCAGGAATTCCTTTGCCTGGATACCATTGCATCCCCATTGTTCCCAATTATCCTGGGGCTCCCTTGGCTACGAGCCCATGATCCCCAGATCAATTGGAAGGCGGGGGCAATTCACTTCCAGTCACCCTATTGCCAACAGTATTGTCTTCCTAAGACTTCCCCGGCCCCACGGTCCTTGTTGTGTATGGATGCGGATGCAGAACTGGCTCAAGTCATTCCCTCGGCTTACCATAGTTACCTGGACATGTTCCTTAATTTTTCCTCCGCACTGAGCTTACGACTGCCCAATTGACCTCCTCCCGGGGTCTGAAATACCAATTGGGCGAATATTTCCCTTGTCAGAGCAGGATCTAGGGGTACTGAAGGACTACATAGACAAAAACCTCTGTAAGGGGTTTATTCGGCCCTCCACATCATCAGCTGGGGCTGGTATTTTCTTTGTGGAGAAGAAGGACAAATCCCTAAGACCCTGTGTAGATTACCGGGAATTAAATAAAATAACAGTTAAAAATCGCTATCCTCTTCCTTTGGTCCCCAAACTGTTTCAAAGATTAAAGTCAGCTTCTGTCTTTACCAAACTGGATTTGAGAGGTGCTTATAATCTAGTCCGTGTCAGAGAGGGTGACGAATGGAAGACAGCATCCCGTACCAGGTTCGGGCATTTTGAGTACTTGGTCATGCCTTTGGCTTATGTAATGCACCCGCCACTTTCCAACATTTCATAAATGACGTGTTCAGGGACTATCTGGATATCTTTGTCGTCGTTTACTTAGACGACATTCTAATCTTCTCCTCGTCCTTGGAGGTCCATAGAGGTCATGTGAGGTGCGTGTTGGAACAACTTCGCCAACATGGCCTGTATGCCAAGGCAGACAAGTGTTGTTTTGAAAAGCGCAGCATTTCTTTTTTAGGACTGACCATCTCCACCACAGGAGTGGCCATGGATCCTCAGAAAATCTTGGCTATCTTGGATTGGCCAGTCCCTACCGATTAAAAGGCTGTCCAGCGGATGGGGCGTGTCCGAGCCACACAGGAAGATGGCTGCCTGAGACAGGAGCTCCTCACAAACCCTGCTGTAATAGCAACCCGAAACGACATCAGGCATCAGAGATAGCCGTGACATAAACAGCAACGGACCTCAGACCAGTAACGCTTACCGTTAGTAAAAAATAGATTTAGAGGTTCAAATATAAATTACTGTATCACCCAATATATGGCTTCCATCCAGTAGCCAAAAAATATGCAGACCAACAAAGAAATTTGCGAAAAGAGATTCACAGAAAAAGCGGCTACATAATGGACAGAATGCTATACTCAGAAAGAATTTCCAAAAATTATGCTTTATTACACATTAATAATAGACAATCGGGCAATCGCCCTGGTTTACCATCACCTCAGTATGAGACAATACACACAGACCTAAAACCATTTAAAATAACACCAAGA
Organism: Staurois parvus; assembly: GCF_062004578.1. Taxonomy (NCBI): domain Eukaryota; kingdom Metazoa; phylum Chordata; class Amphibia; order Anura; family Ranidae; genus Staurois; species Staurois parvus. The sequence continues at coordinate 3,967,854 of NW_028318390.1, read as the reverse complement.
CCGGTCTGGATATAAGTGTGCTGCAAAGGTTGTGAAAACCATAGTCTAAAACCTTTTCAGCACCGCACATTGGTTACACTCCCTGTAGGAGGTATTTTCAAAAATTGTACCATAGATATATAATATCACATGCTATGCAAATAGGCAAATACAGTTACCACATGGAGAGAGACATAACCATAAGCCTATGCAAGGCAATATGGGTAAAAATTGGAATGAGAAAAGGGGGGAAAAAATATACCCCAATAATGTAATTATGGATTCAAGCAGTACAACCCTATAAAGGCATATGTGGTTGGGGCCCGTGGTAGATGCAAATAGTTGCAAAGATTCTTGTAGATGCAAGAGTCCCTGTTGATGTCTTGATGGAGAGTTAAATGTAGATAGCAGAGGCCTGCTATATATGGTTTCTTCACCACAACATGTGGACTGCAAACCACTTTAATATTTGAGATGGAATGAGGCCCAATGGGTCTTCCGCCTTTTGCAATAAATGTTGTATGCCTTGCATCTAGGTAATGCATCATAATGTCCCCATCCTGAAATAAGACAAATAATATGAGGATAGTAACTCTGGGTACTCTCACTCTGATGTATATGTAGTATAAGTAATAAGAAACCTTCTTCGTTATTCCTGTTAAAGTCCACTCACCACTAGAGATGAGCGAATTATTCAAAAATTCGGTTCGGCTGATTCGCCGAATTCGCCGATTAAATTTGCTTCGTGCCGAATATATTCGCTGCGAATTTAACTTATAAAAAGGGTGTTGCTAGGCTTCAGAGAGCCTTTATATTAGTGCAGAACACTGTACCTTTAATTTAAATGCCCTTGGAGTCTGCTGGGGAAGAGAAATAATACTGTCAGTCAGTATGACATGCAGATGAGTGCCGTCGATCTTAGAATCACCGCACACTTCACTCATTTGGGCAGTCACGGGGCCAAATCAGAGTGTGGAGCCACAGTGTGGCGGTGGAGGCAGCAGCAATGGGAGGCCATACAGCACCCTATGACAAAATGGAAACCACCAGCAGTGTGAGGAGACCTGAAAGTGGCACATGGCAGAGTGTGGCGATGGAGACAGCAGCAATGGGAGGCCGTACAGGGACCCATGACACACTCTGGACCTGGCAGCAGCATGAGGAGGCGGTACAGGGGCCCATGACAGATTACGGGCCTGGCAGCAGCATGAGGAGTCGGTACGGGGGCCCATGGCAGATTACGGGCCTGGCAGCAGCATGAGGAGGCGGTACAGGGGCCCATGGCAGAGTGGCGGAGCGTAAGCAGCTAAAATTGAAGGCCATACAGAGGCCTATGTTAAAAAGTCCCCCCAGCAGCAGCGCGGGGAGACGACTATCAAGAGTCCAATGGCAGAGTGGCGGAGCAGAAGCAGCTTCAATTGAAGGCCATACACAGGCCTAGGTTAAAAAGCGGAAGCCGTCAGCAGCGTGAGCAGATGACAGAGACACATGGCGCAGGGTGGCGGTGGATGCAGCAGTATTCGGAAGCCAAACACAGGCCTCGGTTAAAAAGCGGAAGCCGTCAGCAGCGTGAGCAGACGACAGAGGCACATGGCGCAGGGTGGCGGTGGAGGCAGCAGCAATGGAAGGCCATACAGCACCCTATCACAAAATGGAACCCACCAACAGTGTAAGGAGACCTGAAAGTGGCACATGGCGCAGGGTGGCGGTGGAGGCAGCAGTATTCGGAAGACATACTCAGGACTAGTTTAAAAAGCGGAAGCCGTCAGCAGCGTGAGCAGACGACAGAGGCGCATGGCGCAGGGTGGCGGTGGAGGCAGCAGTATTCGGAAGCCATACACAGGCCTAGGTTAAAAAGCGGAAGCCGTCAGCAGCGTGAGCAGACGACAGAGACACATGGCGCAGGGTGGCGGTGGATGCAGCAGTATTCGGAAGCCAAACACAGGCCTCGGTTAAAAAGCGGAAGCCGTCAGCAGCGTGAGCAGACGACAGAGGCACATGGCGCAGGGTGGCGGTGGAGGCAGCAGCAATGGAAGGCCATACAGCACCCTATCACAAAATGGAACCCACCAACAGTGTAAGGAGACCTGAAAGTGACACATGGCGCAGGGTGGCGGTGGAGGCAGCAGTATTCGGAAGCCATACACAGGCCTAGGTTAAAAACCGGAAGCCGTCAGCAGCGTGAGCAGACGACAGAGACACATGGCGCAGGGTGGTGGTGGATGCAGCAGTATTCGGAAGCCAAACACAGGCCTCGGTTAAAAAGCGGAAGCCGTCAGCAGCATGAGCAGACGACAGAGGCACATGGCGCAGGGTGGCGGTGGAGGCAGCAGCAATGGAAGGCCATACAGCACCCTATCACAAAATGGAACCCACCAACAGTGTAAGGAGACCTGAAAGTGGCACATGGCGCAGGGTGGCGGTGGAGGCAGCAGTATTCGGAAGCCATACACAGGCCTAGGTTAAAAAGCGGAAGCCGTCAGCAGCGTGAGCAGACGACAGAGACACATGGCGCAGGGTGGCGGTGGATGCAGCAGTATTCGGAAGCCAAACACAGGCCTCGGTTAAAAAGCGGAAGCCGTCAGCAGCGTGAGCAGACGACAGAGACACATGGCGCAGGGTGGCGGTGGATGCAGCAGTATTCGGAAGCCAAACACAGGCCTCGGTTAAAAAGCGGAAGCCGTCAGCAGCGTGAGCAGACGACAGAGGCACATGGCGCAGGGTGGCAGTGGAGGCAGCAGCAATGGAAGGCCATACAGCACCCTATCACAAAATGGAACCCACCAACAGTGTAAGGAGACCTGAAAGTGGCACATGGCGCAGGGTGGCGGTGGAGGCAGCAGTATTCGGAAGCCATACACAGGCCTAGGTTAAAAAGCGGAAGCCGTCAGCAGCGTGAGCAGACGACAGAGACACATGGCGCAGGGTGGCGGTGGATGCAGCAGTATTCGGAAGCCAAACACAGGCCTCGGTTAAAAAGCGGAAGCCGTCAGCAGCGTGAGCAGACGACAGAGGCACATGGCGCAGGGTGGCGGTGGAGGCAGCAGCAATGGAAGGCCATACAGCACCCTATCACAAAATGGAACCCACCAACAGTGTAAGGAGACCTGAAAGTGGCACATGGCGCAGGGTGGTGGTGGAGGCAGCAGTATTCGGAAGACATACACAGGACTAGTTTAAAAAGCGGAAGTCGTCAGCAGCGTGAGCAGACGACAGAGGCACATGGCGCAGGGTGGCGGTGGAGGCAGCAGTATTCGGAAGCCATACACAGGCCTAGGTTAAAAACCGGAAGCCGTCAGCAGCGTGAGCAGACGACAGAGGCACATGGTGCAGGGTGGCGGTGGAGGCAGCAGTATTCGGAAGCCATACACAGGCCTAGGTTTAAAACTGGAACCCAGCAGCGTGAGCAGACGACAAAGACGCACATGGCAGAGGATGGATCTGGCAGCAGTATGAGAAGGCGGTACAGGGGCCCGTGGCACAGTGTGGTGATGGGGGCTACAGCAACTGGATGCCAGAAAGTGGCCGATAGGGCTATATACTGCATGGAATTATAAAGTTGTAAAGACAGCGGCCTATAAGGCTATACACACTATAACAATCATGACTTGATTGACCATTGGCCTATAAGGCTATACACAGCATGAATATCATGACTTATTCTGAGAGTGGTTTGGAAGGCTATATACAAAAAGTAATTCATGAGCTGTCCGGACAGCGGACAATAAGTACATATATACAAATCAATTCATCAGCTGTTCAGACAGCGGCCTCTAAGGCGACAGATATACAAAGCAATTCCCGAGGTGTTCAGGGAGCGGCCTGAACGGCTAGGTTATTAGGTCAGTTGTGTCAGGAACTGGTGGTTTGAAATCCAGACTAATCCACGCCTGATTCATTTTCACAAACGTGAGTCTCTCCACACTTTGGGTGGACAGTCGTGTCCTCCGCGGAGTTACAATACCTCCTGCCGCACTAAACACGCGCTCCGATGCCACGCTACTGGCCGGGCATGACAGCCTTTCAAGGGCAAATTCAGCTAGTTGGGGCCAAAGGTCAAGTTTCGTTGCCCAGTAGTCAAGGGGATTGTCTACCTCGGTTGGCAGGGTGCTGTCCAAGTAGGCCCAAGCCTGTTGTTTGAGGTCCTGCTCCAGGTCCACCTGATGCTGCTGCTGCTGCGGCTGGTTAGTAGTTTCCTCACTGCGCTGGTGAAGAAAGCTACTCATCATTGACTGCAGACTGAGGCAGCCGCTGCTGGTGGAGCTGCCACTGCTCCTACCACCCCACCCCTCCCCTGCTGCCATGGCAGCGGAACGCGAGCACACAGGGCCCACAGTGTCTGAGGATGGACGTTGGCGCAGAAAGGCAGAGACCAACTGACTACATAGGTGGTTTTTATAGTACTTTATTTTGGCCTCCCTCTCAGCAGGTGTGAAAAAGGCCACCATTTTTGAACGGTAGCGAGGGTCCAACAAGGTGGACAGCCAAAAGTCATCCCTCTGTCTGATGGTTATTATTCGGCTGTCGCTACGCAAGCAACCGAGCATGCTATGGGCCATTTGTGCCAAGGAATGCGAGGGACTCCCTGCCTCCATCTCCACAGCATACTGCCACGGTGCGTCTGGGTCCTCTGTCTCCTCCTCCTCCTCTACCAGATGCTCCTGCTCCTCCACTCCTGTCCGCTGAGTGGAAAAACCACCCATTTCACTCAATAATTCCTGAGCACCAATGTCCTCCTCTACCTCCTCCTCTTCTTCCTGTCCTGCCCCCACAGGGGTCATGTGGCGTTGAGATCTGTGCGCCACGTCTACCGCACCCTGACCAGCCATTGTTAACAGCATTTGTTCCAGGACGTGCAACAGAGGAATGACGTCGTTCATCCCATAGTCCTGCCGACTCACGAATAGCGTGGCCTCCTCAAAGGGCCTGAGCAAGCGGCAGGTGTCACGCATGAGCTGCCAATGGCTGACATCTAAGTTACACAGGGGAGTACCTTTATCCGCTTGTAACATCAGGAAATCGGTGATGGCCTTTCGCTGTTCGTAAAGGCGGTCTAACATATGTAGGGTTGAATTCCACCTTGTTGCAACGTCGCAGATCAGGCGATGCTGTGGAATTCCATTCTGCCGCTGCAGTTCAAGGAGGGTGTGCTTTGCGGTGTAGGAATGGCTGAAATGCATGCAAAGTTTACGTGACATTTTAAGGATGTCTTGCAGTGGGATGGTGGATTTTAGGAACCGCTTGACAACCAGATTGAACACGTGAGCCATGCATGGAGCATGGCACAACCTTCCTTGACGCAGAGCAGACACCATGTTCTTTCCGTTGTCGGTCAACATGGTTCCGATTTTCAGTTTGCGCGGAGACAGCCATCTGTCGATTTCTCTGTTCATTACACTGAGAAGTTCCTCCCCTGTGTGACTACGTTCGCCAAGGCATACCAGGTGCAGCACAGCGTGACACCGTTGCGCCCTGCACATGTGATATGCCGGTCGGGTAATGGGACTTGGCACGGGGGTGGCGGCTGAGGACATGGCGGAAGAAGAGGTGGTAGAGGCGGACATCTTTGCTGGACCAAGGACGTGCAAACGTGGAGGCAAAAGCGGCGTGACCTGTCCAAGTTGCTGGTGCGGCTGTGCCGGCACCACGTTCACCCAGTGGGCCGTAAATGACATGTACTGTCCCTGACCGTAGTTACAGCTCCACACGTCGGCGCTGCCGTGCACTTTGGCAGAGACCGACATGCTCAAAGACTGGCCCACCATCTCTTCTACATGTGAATGCAGGGCTGGCACTGCCTTTTTGGCGAAGAAATGCCGGCTTGGCACTCTCCACCGCGGCTCGGCACAAGCCATCATTTCTCGGAAAGGTGCTGAGTCCACCACTTGGAAAGGGAAGGACTGCAGCACCAGCAACTTGGACAGGAGGACGTTCAGCTTCTGCACCGTCGGGTGCGTGCTTGCAAACTGTTGTCTCTTGGAAACGGATTCCAAGAAAGACTGCTGACGGAATCCGTGAAGAGGAGTAGCAGGAGAAGGAGCATCTGAACGAGCAGAAGATGCCAACGAGCGACAACTCCCCTCAGCAGAGGTGTTGGAGCCTTGACTGGCTGATAGAGGGCGATTGACGTCGGGTGACGGAGCAAGTAACGGAGCTGGTGATGGAGCGGGGACTGGGGCGGGCAGAACCGCCGTATCTTTATCACGGTTTTCCCAGGCCACCGAATGGCGACGCTGCATATGCTGACGCAACGCTGTAGTCCCAACATTGGCCCCCTGGCCACGCTTGACTTTCTGGCCACATAGTCGATATTTACTTCCTCGGGCGGCTTTGACGAAAAATTGCCACACCGCCGAGTAGGAAACTTTGTCCTCACTGGCTGACTGCTACTTCCTCCGTGCACACCGGCACCACTACTGGCCGTGGTGGTAGGCTGCAGTGGAGCTGGTGCTCTACTCCGTGGCCGTTTGGCTCCACTGACACTGCTGCGACCCTGCTGCCTCCTGGGCAACCCACGACTGTTTTGCTCGCTGCCAAGCTGCCACCGTCTTCTCCTGATGATGCGGAAGCAATAGCCTGATGACGACGAGGCTGCCAAGTGCGATCAGCCTCATCATCATCAATTAGGGTCTCCGCGTCACTACTAGCCCCCTCGGCTGCGTGTGGGTCAGGAGACAGACCTGCCTCTAGACCGGCTACCGAGCCACTCTCCTTGCCAGTACTTCTTTGCCTGGCTGCTGAAGAGGCGGATGTCTCCCCCCGTTCCTGACCACCCTCTGTTAGCTCTTCCTCACTGTACAGTGGGGCTGAGCCCACAGCATGCGATACTTCGCTTGGTGAGGGAACACCAAAGGACAGGGGCAGGTCGAGGACACGTGATTTCAGTGGGCTTACTCCCGGGCCATGCCAACTAACGGTTGTGTCTGACGTACCCACCGACCGTTGGCTGTAGGTGTCAGAGGTGTCCTGGGAAGAGGAAGATGACCGAGTCAACCAATCAATGACGGCAGGGTTGTCGGTGGAGACACGACCGCTGGATGACACCGGGAGCACTGGCCTCTGGCTGCGACTAGTGCTGCCTCGACCCCTTCCTCTGCTGCCACGTCTGCTCGCTCCTGAAACATTGCCTCCTCTGCCACTCCTCTGCGTGTTGTCTGACATACTCTTTAATTCAATAAGCACCCCAAAAATAAAACCGGATTTAACTCTTTGAACGTACAATAGTGGTTGTGAAGCAGAAAGTCAGTTTATTTAGCACAATCGGTCAATTGCAGCTTGCCGTTGGCTGGAAACTGTACGTTTATGTCACTGGAATGCACTAATCACCCAAAAAATATTACCGCCACCCGGCGTGTAAATGGATCTAACTCTTTGAACATACAATAGTGGTTGTGAAGCAGAAAGTCAGTTTATTTAGCACAATCGGTCAATTGCAGCTTGCCGTTGGCTGGAAACTGTACGTTTCTGTCACTGGAATGCACTAATCACCCAAAAAATATTACCGCCAGCCGGCGTGTAAATGGATTTAACTCTTTGAACGTAAAATAGTGGTTGTGAAGCATAAAGTCAGTTTATTGTACACAATCGGTCAATTGCAGCTTGCCATTGGCTGGAAACTGTACGTTTCTGTCACTGGAATGCACTAATCACCCAAAAAATATTACCGCCAGCCGGCGTGTAAATGGATTTAACTCTTTGAACGTACAATAGTGGTTGTGAAGCAGAAAGTCAGTTTATTTAGCACAATCGGTCAATTGCAGCTTGCCGTTGGCTGGAAACTGTACGTTTATGTCACTGGAATGCACTAATCACCCAAAAAATATTACCGCCAGCCGGCGTGTAAATGGATTTAACTCTTTGAACGTACAATAGTGGTTGTGAAGCAGAAAGTCAGTTTATTTAGCACAATTGGTCAATTGCAGCTTGCCGTTGGCTGTAAACTGTACGTTTATGTCACTGGAATGCACTAATCACCCAAAAAATATTACCGCCAGCCGGCGTGTATATGGATTTAACTCTTTGAACGTACAATAGTGGTTGTGAAGCAGAAAGTCAGTTTATTTAGCACAATCGGTCAATTGCAGCTTGCCGTTGGCTGTAAACTGTACGTTTAGGTCACTGGAATGCACTAATCACTCAAAAAATATTACCGCCAGCCGGCGTGTAAATGGATTTAACTCTTTGAACGCACAATAGTGGTTGTGAAGCAGAAAGTCAGTTCATTGTACACAATCGGTCAATTGCAGCTTGCCGTTGGCTGGAAACTGTACGTTTATGTCACTGGAATGCACTAATCACCCAAAAAATATTACCGCCACCCGGCGTGTAAATGGATCTAACTCTTTGAACGTACAATAGTGGTTGTGAAGCAGAAAGTCAGTTTATTTAGCACAATCGGTCAATTGCAGCTTGCCGTTGGCTGTAAACTGTACGTTTATGTCACTGGAATGCACTAATCACCCAAAAAATATTACCGCCACCCGGCGTGTATATGGATTTAATTCTTTGAACGTATAATAGTGGTTGTGAAGCAGAAAGTCAGTTTATTTAGCACAATCGGTCAATTGCAGCTTGCCGTTGGCTGGAAACTGTACGTTTATGTCACTGGAATGCACTAATCACCCAAAAAATATTACCGCCACCCGGCGTGTAAATGGTTCTAACTCTTTGAACGTACAATAGTGGTTGTGAAGCAGAAAGTCAGTTTATTTAGCACAATCGGTCAATTGCAGCTTGCCGTTGGCTGGAAACTGTACGTTTATGTCACTGGAATGCACTAATCCCCCCAAAAATATTACCGCCACCCGGCGTGTAAATGGATCTAACTCTTTGAACGTACAATGGTGGTTGTGAAGCAGAAAGTCAGTTTATTTAGCAGAATCGGTCAATTGCAGCTTGCCATTGGCTGTAAACTGTACGTTTATGTCACTGGAATGCACTGATCACCCAAAAAATATTACCGCCACCCGGCGTGTATATGGATTTAACTCTTTGAACGTACAATAGTGGTTGTGAAGCAGAAAGTCAGTTTATTTAGCACAATCGGTAAATTGCAGCTTGCCGTTGGCTGGAAACTGTATGTTTATGTCACTGGAATGCACTAATCACCCAAAAAATATTACCGCCACCTGGCGTGTAAATGGATCTAACTCTTTGAACGTACAATAGTGGTTGTGAAGCAGAAAGTCAGTTTATTGTACACAGTCGGTCAATTGCAGCTTGCCGTTGGCTGGAAACTGTACGTTTATGTCACTGGAATGCACTAATCACCCAAAAAATATTACCGCCACCCGGCGTGTAAATGGATCTAACTCTTTGAACGTACAATAGTGGTTGTGAAGCAGAAAGTCAGTTTATTTAGCACAATCGGTCAATTGCAGCTTGCCGTTGGCTGGAAACTATACGTTTATGTCACTGGAATGCACTAATCACCCAAAAAATATTACCGCCACCCGGCGTGTATATGGATTTAACTCTTTGAACGTACAATAGTGGTTGTGAAGCAGAAAGTCAGTTTATTTAGCACAATCGGTCAATTGCAGCTTGCCGTTGGCTGGAAACTGTATGTTTATGTCACTGGAATGCACTAATCACCCAAAAAATATTACCGCCACCCGGCGTGTAAATGGATCTAACTCTTTGAACGTACAATAGTGGTTGTGAAGCAGAAAGTCAGTTTATTGTACACAATCGGTCAATTGCAGCTTGCCGTTGGCTGGAAACTGTACGTTTATGTCACTGGAATGCACTAATCACCCAAAAAATATTACCGCCAGCCGGCGTGTAAATGGATTTAACTCTTTGAACGTACAATAGTGGTTGTGAAGCAGAAAGTCAGTTTATTTTGCACAATCGGCAAACTGCAGCACCAACTGTGCACGACAGCCACCAAAAAAAAAAAGGGTGTATGTCACTTTAAAGTTTAAATTCTTTGTTAGCTGTGGCCCTGAGTAACGATTCTGTGTCCCTGAGTAACAATTCTGTGTCCCTGAGTAACGATTCTGTGTCCCTGAGTAACGATTCTGTGTCCCTGAGTAACAATTCTGTGTCCCTGAGTAACGATTCTGTGTCCCTGAGTAACGATTCTGTGTCCCTGAGAAACGATTCTGTGTCCCTGAGTAACGATTCTGTGTCCCTGAGTAACAATTCTGTGTCCCCGAGTAACGATTCTGTGTCCCTGAGTAACGATTCTGTGTCCCTGAGTAACGATTCTGTGTCCCTGAGTAACGATTCTGTGGCCCTAAAGTCTCTGTGGCCCTAACTCTGTCCCTTAATACAGACAGGTCTGTCTCTCTTGAATGACCGGAGGCTAATGGAGAATTCTAAGATGGCCGCGATTTAGAGCTCCACCATTACACAGTGCTGGCTGGCTGCTGATTGGCTAATGCGATCACATGTCATGATTCATGACTCATGAATGCATTATGGGTCAGCGCGCCTTGTCTGCGCGCCTTCCCAGAGATCCCCGCCCCATCTTCTCTGTCCATTTTCTCCTGTCGCCACACATGTCGCCGCCATTTTTGGGAAAATTCGATTCGTGCATCCGAAGTTTGCTAATCTTCGGATTCGTCGCGAATAGAATTTTTCCAAATCTTCGGAACGAATTCCACTTCGTCATGTTCGATTCGCTCATCTCTACTCACCACCTGTGCCATGGGTAGTAAAAAATAGAAGTATCCTTCATAGGTACTGCCGTGTTGATCCAGGGAACTACCGCTTACATCAGTCGACATTTCGTGGGCTCCGACCTCTCCATGGCGCCTGTACAGCTTTTGCATGACTCATGGCATGTGAAGATGGCTGCCTCCTTGTAGGTCGGCGTGCATATCGCCAATGCGCATGACCGGAAGTGACGTATCTGATGTATGACGTCAACGCGTTTCGCCGATGGGCGTATCTCACTCAGCTTCGTCAGGACCAATGAGATTCCTGCCTTTCAGCTTCCTATTTATAGTGGGTTGAAACCCACCCACATATGCAAATCGTTAACCTGCAGCCACTCTCAAAGGAAACAAGGCTAATTACTTAGCACAACAGCTGGTCATTCATCATATTTAAAACAGCAGGCAACTAGACACATCAAAAGGAGAGAGGGCTTATCATGTTCTATTGACATTATAGGAGATAAATAATTACCGCAAAATCACCAGAAGATGGCGATATTAATTAGAAAATCCCTGTATAAGGCTATTTATCCAAAAATACCTGAAGATCACACTGAACATTTATTAACCTGCAGCTATTCTTGATGGAGAACGGGGCTAATTACTTAGCACAGCAGCTGATTTTTTATCACATTTCAACCAACGGGCAACTAGACACATCAACAAAAGGGAAGGCTTTATCATGTTCTATTAACATTAAAGGAGAATCTTTGCAACTATTTGCATCTACCATGGGCCCCAACCACATATGCCTTTATAGGGTTGTACTGCTTGAATCCATAATTACATTATTGGGGTATATTTTTCCTCCCCTTTTCTCATTCCAATTTTTTACCCATATTGCCTTGCATAGGCTTAGGGTTATGTCTCTCTCCATGTGGTAACTGTATTTGCCTATTTGCATAGCATGTGATATTATATATCTATGGTACAATTTTTGAAAATACCTCCTACAGGGAGTGTAACCAATGTGCGGTGCTGAAAAGGTTTTAGACTATGGTTGTCACAACCTTTGCAGCACACGTATATCCAGACCGGTCTTGGTGTTATTTTAAATGGTTTTAGGTCTGTGTGTATTGTCTCATACTGAGGTGATGGTAAACCAGGGCGATTGCCCGATTGTCTATTATTAATGTGTAATAAAGCATAATTTTTTGAAATTCTTTCTGAGTATTGCATTCTGTCCATTATGTAGCCGCTTTTTCTGTGAATCTCTTTTCACAAATTTCTTTGTTGGTAACACTTACCACCCGCAATGACAATGGGGAAGAATATCACTAAAGGACTGAAGAAACTCACAGAGTTCTTCTCACAGCCTCACACAGCAGACAGGCAAGATGGCGCCGGCTCTAACACACAGGAACTGTTAGAGCTGCAACAGGAAGACACATCAATATCCTCATCAGCCTCATCACAAATATAGCTGATCCTCTGTCACCAGTGAAAGAAAAAGAGCAAGAGACCAGCTTCATCTCCTCTCCTATCACCGTGTACAAAGGCTCCTGTAAGTAAAAAGAAAACAATTCACACTTCTGCTGAAACAACAGATCTGACTGAAGCAATACATTTAATGGCAGAGCTGCCAGCTTCAGACTCCCCTGTCACAGCCATTACACTGAAACAGATGCTATCGTCCCTTCAAAAAGACATACAATCTGATCTTCAAAAATCTGTACATTTTATTCAAAAACAAGTCACCCAAATTGAAAAACGTACAGATGCAGCAGAAAGGAAAATTCAGGAATGTGTTGTAGCACACAGTTCCTTGATAGATGCTTATGAGACACAATCACAAGAAATCATACAAATGAAAGAAAAAATGGCTGACATGGAAGACCGCACAAGGAGGAATAACGTTATAATCAAAGGGATCCCTGAATCAGTCACTCCACCAGAGTTATCCATCTACCTGGGGAGACTACTGAAAACCCTTCTACCAAACATGTCACAATCTGAGCTCATTATTGATAGAACCCATAGACTGATGAAACCTAAACATCTGCCAGATACTGTCCCTAGAGATGTTATTGCCAGAATAAATTTTTTTAATGCTAAGGAAGCACTCATGATAGCTATGAGAAAACTTAAAACACTTCCAGCTCCATATGAAAAATTTGCTATATTTTCAGACATATCAGCCTATACCACACAAAAACGCAAAGAATTCAAATGCATCACATCAGCTCTAATAACCCATAAAATAAGATATCAGTGGGGATATCCCACAAAAATCTTAGCCAACTTTCAAGGGAAATTAATCCTAATTCTGACTCCTGATGATGGGATAAAAATTCTGGCATCATGGAATATCGCTATACCAGCAGAGCCGCAATATATGCGTAAAGAAACGCACACCAAAATATCCGCAGACTGGGTTACAATCCCGACAACCTGAACACTGGGACTTTTGGTCTCTTTTATCTTTTTCCTATTGGGATGTCTCAGTGCCTACTTTCACATTAGCAGGGAAGAGTTAGCCCCTATACTTCTCAGGTATACTACACACTCCACCAGATAATGAGTCTGCTATGCACACTCATACAAGTTTTTGTTTTGTTGATGTTTTCTTATACTTCTTACTCTTTTATATTCTTTTCTATGCTTATTACATTCTCCTTATCTTCATATTCAGATAACATTTCTATTGATGAATACATCTCAAAAACCAGATACCCTTCAGAGCATGGGGAGGGATGATCAGTGCTGTGCTTGGTACCTACAACTTATAACTATAATACTAGTTACTTTAGAGCAATTATATAAAACCCAAAAATGGTCATCATAACGTCCTTTAATGTTAAAGGACTTAATAGCCCTTACAAATGCACATCTCTATGGAGAGAATCTTTAAAAACCAGATGTGATATACTGTGTGTACAAGAAACACATTTTAAAAAAATTAACCCACCTACATGCAAACATAGGAAATTCACACAATACTTTTTTGCAAATGCTAATAAAAAAAACAAAGGAGTAATGATTGCAATAAAAGACACAATAGCTATACAAATTCAATCAATATTCTCAGACCCACAAGGTAGATATATTTTCTTAGTTGCACATATCGACAATTTCTTAATGACACTGGTAAATGTATATGCACCAAACAAAGGACATAAAACCTTCTTCCAAAGCTTATCAAACAAAATTAAACTAAGACAAGGAGCTTTAATCATTTGCGGAGATTTTAATGAGGTAATAGATACAAACATTATAAATCTCAAATAGAGAAGGAATTACTCTCTTATTTCCATATCAATAACAATACAGAGGTCTATGATTTTGTTCTGTGGAATGCACACAAGGCATACATGAGAGGAATACTCATCAAATTAGGGGCTTACTAAAAAAAAAAGGAAAGCTAAAACAATTACAGACATATTATCGCAAATTAAACTCCTGGAATCACAACACAAACAAAACCCAGACCAAATGATTTTATCTCAGTTACGCTCTCTACGAGAGAAACTAAGGCTTCAACTCATGGAGCAATATGACTTTATGATAAAAAAATAAAAATTTATAGCATACACGCAAGCAAATAAAGCAGGACCACATTTAGCAAAACAATTTAACCGATATCAATCCAAATCGAAAATTGCATATCTAAAAGACCCATCTAAGGGAAAACGTATAAATCCACATAGCCAATGCTTTTAGTAGATACTATGCAACACTATATAACATAAATAACTCTCAAGAATTTACACCTCCTACTGATAACCAAATCAGTAAGTTTCTGGAATCACTCCAACTTCCTAAGATCTCAACAGAACAACTAGACTCCTTATCACAACCCTTCACCACCTCTGAAATTATTAAAATAATTCATGATCTCCCTTCTCACAAATCACCAGGACCTGACGGTTATACCAATGAATATTACAAAACCTTTGCTCCAACCCTTATCCAATATCTACATAAATTTGTTAATAAATTCACAACATCTGAAAATATCCCAAAAGAAACATTAGAAGCCCTTATTATCACACTGCCGAAACCAGGCAAACCTCCCACATCACCAGCCAACTTTAGACCTATATCACTTTTAAATACAGATACAAAAATTTATGCCAAACTACTAGCCAACCGACTTCAATCATTATTACCAAAACTAATTAATTCAGATCAGGTTGGATTTATCAACAGACGTCAAGCACCAGACCGCACACGTAGATTCATAAATTTAGCTCATTGGGCAAATTACACATAAACACCATCTCTACTCATCTCATTAGATGCAGAAAAGGCGTTTGACAGAATCTACTGGCCATACCTACAACTGGTACTAGAAAAATTTGGAATAACAGGTTAGTTCAAGAAAGCAATTATGGCTTTATATACGTGCTAGAGTATGGTCATCTGGAATACTCTCTGACCCATTCCAGATATCGAATGGTACAAGGCAAGGGTGTCCCTTATCACCTTTAATCTTTGCTTTATGCATAGAACCATTGGCAGAAACGATACGTATACAACCTGACATTGAAGGTATCAAAATAGGTCACGAAACACATAAAATAGGACTATACGCTGATGACATCATAATTGCTATGACTGACCCCATCATCTCAATAATAGCATTGCAAAAGGTTATCTCGCAATTTAGCTTATTGTCCATGTACAAAGTAAATGAAGCCAAATCCTCCATGTTGCCGATAGCAATCCCACCTAAACTACATAAAAAAAATGTCATCAATCTCCCCCTTCTCATGGGCCACATTATCACAAATTACATACTTAGGAATAAAATTAATGTCTTCCCACTAGAACACATTTAAGATCAACTTTTCCAATCTACTCATTAAAATAACAGAACTATGTAAAGAGTTCTCCAACACAACTATTTCATGGGTTGGGCGAATTGCTATTGTAAAAATGTTTATCTTACTACACATTTTATATTTCTTTCGAGCCATCCCAATACCATTACTATCTTCATCCATACAAAAACTACAATCACTATTAAACACTTACATCTGGGAACACAAAAAGGCACGGGTCAACAAATTGACACTATACACTTCTCGATCAAATTTGGGTATGGGAGCCCCCAATCTACAATTATACCATAAAGCAACAGTGTTGGATCAGACACAGCATTTGTGGACACCTCAAATAGACAAACGATGGGTACAGATAGAACAGTCCCTTATCCATAGTGACACTCAAGCCACATTGGGAGCTCTTACTCTCACCCATAGAGCCCCAAGATACTGCCTAGACACAATCAATGTGACTCTCCGCACCTGGGTGTCTATTCTACGAACCTCAAAGGGAAATCACCCTACAATTAATGGCTTCATTCCTCTACTCTCCATATCAACGATGACACCTGATCTAGAACTTAAATCCTGGTCAAAAGCAGGCCTTCAAAATCTTGCCCAACTACAGTATATGCCAATGGTACCCTACAAACATTTCAACAACTTTCTGAAACATACAAAATTACGCATAAGGACTTTTTCAAATATCTAAGAATTCATCATGCATTACGCAACCCGGAATACCAAGAAGATTCTCTCCTCAGATCTTTGACCAACTTTTATGAAAGAATAAATTCTCACAAACGAGGTATGCCATTCATATATAATATCCTTCTTCAACATCGTCACCAAGGAAAATTACCAACGATGCATAAATGGGAACGAGTCATTGGGAAACAATTCCAGATTCAACAATGGCAAACAGCAGGAAACTGGACTAGGAAATCTACCAGATGCATTAACCATTGGGAATCAGCCCAAAAGATATTACACAGATGGTACATAACTCCACAACATTTGGCAGCACGTTCATCCAACCGCTACTCTTCATTATGCTGGAGGAACTGTAACCAACAAGGATCCTTGTACCATATATGGTGGGAATGTCCACAAATTACTCTATTCTGGTCAGATATCTTCACGTTTATAACATCAATTACAAACTCCTCTCCAATACCTGATCCAGCCCTGGCACTTTTGGGAATAAGAATAGACTCCTGGCCACCACAGTCCAGAACTGTACTAATGCATATATTGATAGCGGCGTGATTGAGCATTGCCAGGCTTTGGAAACAAACTACAATGCCATCCATTCACACAGTAACTGAAATCCTGAACAAAAACACAGTCTTGGAAAAAACCTTTGCTCAAATACACAACTCATCTGCTAAATTCGGGAAACAATGGGACTTATGGCTCAAAGATCATCGATGTACCGTTACATAAGAAACTACATGCGGGCGCACGCCTGGCACCAATGATGGTGCAGGGCGCACTATTTAAACTAGCCAGGCGGTGTTCAGATTGCCCTGTTTCTGAAGTGAGTTCCTAGTTGCCGACCCTGCCTGTCCTGATTTCAGCTGACCATCTCCTGCTCTGATCCCTGGCTCGTTCCTGACTATTCCTCTGCCTACCCCTTTGTTATTGGACCTCCTGTTGCTGAACCTTGGCTCGTGACCCGGTTACTCTTCGCCTACTGCTCTGTACCGATCTGATTCCACCGTTACTGACCCGGCTTGTCTGACCACGCATACTCCTGACTGTCATCCATCCATCCCGCACGGGTCCAGGACCTGTCAGCCCCTTCACGTCAGGCTCACCCCTGGCACATACCCTCCACGGGACCCCTCTACCACAGTTGAGTGCACTCAGGGACCGCGACCTGGTCTCAGTCTTGCATCAAGTCCATCCCCACCATCAGGGGCTCTGGTGAATAGGCAGACTGGGGCTTAGACTCTTAGACTGCGTCCTGGGGAATCTCGTTCTATGGGTCACTAGAGATCCCGCGGGTGGTGCATGACAGGAACTAACATTGCGAACAGGACATTTTTCAAAACTACAGACCGAAACAGTTACATATCCAATGACAGTTGCCACCATCCCTTATGGCTAAAGAACATACCTAAGGGACAACTTACCAGGATCCAGCGAAACTGCCAAGAACTCTCAGATTTCTTTACACAAGCTAATATCCTTAGGCATACGTTCCTGGAAAAAGGTTTCAATAGGGACTTGATTTCACTATTAATCAGGTGGCTCAACTTGACAGACAAACCCAAAACTCAGATGTCTTACCCCTTTGTTATTAATTATTCCATCCAACATTTCCAGGTTAAAAATATTTTTTCCAAACACTGGGGTATTTTAAAAAATGACCAGGTACTAAGGGATTTCCTTCCCTCTAAACCTGAGGTAATTTTCAGGAGGGCATAGACACTCAGACAGGATTGCCCCAAATATTATTGATCCTCCCCCAAAAGATGTTGTTCTTCGGTGACCTTAAAGGGTTCTATCCGTGCAATCAGTGTGCAATCTGTCTCCTGAGTGGGAGGAGACACACAAAAATCACCTCCTTCACTTCCAGTGTAACACATACCACATATCAGATTGACTCCTTTATCCCCTGTAACAGTTGCTACGTAGTTTACCTCTTAGAATGCACATGTCATAAGCAGTATATAGGTAGAACTACCAGACGCATAAGGGACAGGATTTATGAGCACCTTTACAATATTAAAAAAGGTCTAAGGAACATTCATTATCTAAGCACTTCAGAGACCACCATCATAAAGACCCATGTGGCATCAGATTTACGGGGATAGATGTCCTTAACCCACACTGGAGAGGTTGTAATAAAAGGAGAGCCATATCACAACTTGAAACTAAGTGGATCTATGAAATGGGATCTCTAACCCCCCCAGGCCACAATGTTGATATAGACATTAACTGTTTTATAGATAAAATCTGGTCAATATGATCCTTTTTTCACTGATCCAGCTGTATAACATTTTTTTAATCTATATTTATATCCATTTTTATTTTTATTTTTTACGCATTTAAGTGGCTATGCACAACATCTGATGTCCTTTTTTTGGCCTCCTTTTTATTCCTATTTTTACCTCCCCCCTATTTTACGCCCCCCCTTTTCACTTTTTTACCTTATCTATTGCATTTATATGGTTAATTATCCCCTTGCAATTTTGAGTCCAACATTTTAGCCAGTTTCTAATAGTCCTATGTTAGGTGCCTTTTTCATATGTCTTGTTTTATTTATTCATTTTATTTTTATTATATTTTACTTCTATATATATATATATATATATATATATATATATATGTCAACTTGTATCTATGATGTTCTATACAATCACTTCGTTATGCCTCCATTCACGTTTATTTTTTTTATATATATTTCTCCTTTTTATATATATATATATATATATATATATATATATATATATGCTTTACATATGTGTATTTCCTATGTGCAATATCGATTGCCCATTTAAATTGCCTGCTCCATTGTTTTTTATTGTGAATTTTGGATTGCAAATTTTTCATTACTTGTCCCCCATGTGGGTACACCCAATTTACACCCAAATACAGTTGCAAGAAAAAGTATGTGAACCCCTTGGGATTACGTGGAGTTTTGCATGAATTGGGCATAAAATGTGCTCTGAACGTCATCTAAGTCACAACAATAGAAGAACACAGTCTGCTGAACATAATACTACACAAACATTAGATGTTGCCATGGTTTAATTGCACATAACATGTAAACATTCACAGTGCAGGGAGGAAAAAGTATGTGAGGCCCTAGCTTAATGACTTCTCCCAGAGCTAATTGGAGCCAGGAGTGAGCCAACCTTGACTCCAATCAGTGTGATGATATTGGGTGTGTTGCTGACAGCTGTCCTGCCATTAAACACACACCTGTTTTGGGTTTACTGGTTTCAAGAAGCACTGTCTGATGTGAACCATGCCTCGCAAAAAAGAGCTCTCAGAAGACCTACGATCAAGAATTGTTGACTTGCATGAAGCTGGAAAGGGTTACAAAAGTATCTCCAAAAGCCTTGATGTTCATGTGTCCACGGTAAGACAGACTGTTTACAAATGGAGAAAGTCTAGCACTGTTGCTACTCTCCCTAGGTGCGGTCATCCTGTAAAAATGACTGCAAGAGCACAGCGCAGAATGCTGCATGAGGTAAAGAAGAATCCCAGAGCGTTAGCTAAAGACCTACAGAAATCTCTGGCACATGCTAACATTTTTGTTGACACATCTACAATAAGGAAAACATTAAACAAGAATGGAGTACATGGGAGGACACCACGGAGGAAGCCATTGCTGTCCAAAAAGAAAATTGCAGAACGTTTGAAGTTTGCAGAAGAGCACCTGGATGTTCCACAGCACTACTGGCAAAATATACTGTGGACAGATGAAACCAAGATTGAGTTGTTTTGGAAGAACACACAACACTATGTGTGGAGAAAAAAAGGCACAGCACACCGAAATCAAAACCTCATCTCCACTGTAAAACATGGTGGAGGGAGCATCATGGTTTGGGACTGCTTTGCTGCCTCAGGGCCTGGACGGATTGTTGTCATTGATGGGAAAATGAATTCCAGAGTTTATCAAGACATTTTGCAGGAAAATGTACGACCATCTGTCCGCCAACTGAAGCTCCGCAGAGGATGGGTGATGCAACAGGACAATGACCCAAAGCATACAAGTAATTCAACAAAACAATGGCTGCAACAGTACAGAATACGCCTTCTGGAGTGGCCTAGTCAGAATCCTGACCTCAACCCGATTGAAATGCTGTGGCATGACCTTAAGAGAGCGATTCATACCAGACATCTCAAGAATATTGCTACACTGAAACAGTTTTGTGAAGAGGAGTGGTCCAAAATTACTCCAGATCGTTGTGCAGGTCTGATCTGCAACTACAGGAAACGTTTGGTTGAGGTTATTGCTGCCAAAGGAGGGTCAACTAGTTATTAAGTCCAAAGGTTCACATACTTTTTCTTCCCTGCACTGTGAATGTTTACATGTTATGTGCAATTAAACCATGGCAACATCTAATGTTTGTGTAGTATTATGTTCAGCAGACTGTGTTCTTCTATTGTTGTGACTTAGATGACGTTCAGAGCACATTTTATGCCCAATTCATGCAAAACTCCACGGAATCCCAAGGGGTTCACATACTTTTTCTTGCAACTGTATATCCTTTTTATACCTATCATAAGTCATCTTTTCTGCATTCTATTTGCCATGCGTGTGTTTTTCCCTAGTGGGGAAATGCATTGCTGATCGGTATTGTTATTGCTAGATGACTACAAGAAAATGGCCGCGTCACTTGTCTTGTTTGACCTTTATTCCTTGACTACGGCAAAATGGCGTCGCTTAATAGATCCATGCCTTGCAGGCTATTTAAACAGGGCCTGTGCAAAACGTCAGCAGTGAGCGTACCCATGAAGTGCATACGCACAAAACGCTTTGGGTGGAGTCGCACTTGCTGACATCACGCCGCCATTGCCGAAGGTTGGAACGGTGGCCATCTTGGTGCTCATTTTACCTTCATTCTTACTTGTTTCCACGTGAATTGTCTTTTATTCATTATTTAATAAATACTACACTATATACTTTTATTAATTTTGTTTTAAATACAATACAAATAACAAAGGTATATCTTTTGTCACATCATATACATCCACTTTAAACCCACCCCCCCCCCCAAAAAAAAAACCCTCCCCTCCTAGTGCAAATACCCCTGTCCATTTAGGTCTTCCCATCTCTTTCCCTTTCTGTCAACCAACCTATATCTATAACCCTATTTTTTTTATCTATTTAACCATTTTGATTCTCTGACTCTACTACCAGGGCACCCCTCATTTTTAAATATTTTTCAGATGTTTTAAAATCATACCACCTACTCCACTCTTTTCTAAATTTTTTCATTTTATCTTCCTCCATATAACATAGAATTCTATTAATATAATCAAGTCTATCTATCCAGTCCCTCGTTGTTGGTGGGTCCTGGACCTGCCAAAATGTAGGAATTAAACTTTTTGCCGCACTAATCAGATGGTATAGTATACTATTTTTATATTGTTTTACTGACATCTCTGTTTTCTTAAAAAGACATACCCACGGGTCCTTCTGGATAGATATCCCCCAAATCTCCTGTACATATTGAATATTTTGCCAAAATACCTGTATTTTTGTACAATCCCACCATATGTGAGCCATTGTCCCTATTGCCCCACATCCCCTCCAACACAATGGTGATATTTCTCCTCGCTGTTTATGTGCTACATTCGGTGTACAATACCATCTAGACAAAAATTTATAATTAATTTCAACTATATTTATATTCATCACCCTGTGCATTAACTTAAACATTTTAATCTTCTGTTGATCATTTATTTTTGTACCCAATTCTCTTTCCCATTTCTCAAAGAATGATAGAGGTCCAGTTTCCACCAGTTCAGTTAAGATCTTATCAATCCTAGAGATTAACATTTTTTCAAATGGAAGCATGTCCTCCACTATCCTCGGTGGTTGGGGGAGCGTTGAGACAAAAAGTTCTAATTGGCAATATCTCAATTCATCTAATACAACAAACAAGTCCTTTTTACTCTTTAATTCTTGAAAAGTGCATATCTTCCCCTTATCCACTATAACTCCCAAACATGCATTTCTATCTTTGCCCGAAACATTCCCTCTCCCAGGAGGAAAAAATTCTGTGTCCACCAATGGCAAAAATAATGAGTTATATTTTCACCCCATAGACTTGTACAAGCCATCCCAGATTCTCAACACTTCCATGTCAATGTGCTACTATTTTCATCCATTACCCGAAACTTTAGTGGGATCCAGATTATGTATTACTTAATATACCTTCCATTTTAACCCAACTTTTCTAGGGTTCACTATGTAAAACAGCATATCATTTGCATACACTGCAACCTTATGTTCTACTCCTCCTATCTTAATTCCATTAATATCTATTCTCTTTCTTACAGATGCGAAAAGTGGTTCCAGGGATAATACAAATATAATGGGGATAGTGGACACCCCTGCCTGGTTCCATTATACATTCTAAAGGTCCCAGACAGGGCCCCATTAACCTTCACAGCTGCTGAAGGGCAGTTATAAAGCCCTTTTATCTACTTCAACATTTTTTCTCCTATTCCCAGTACCTCAGCGTATTTATCATGAACCCCCAGTCTACCCTACCAAAGGCTTTTTCTGCGTCAATCGACAAGATTATTGTTGGCTGCCTACCTCTTTTTGTAGAAGGAGCAGTGTTCTCAAGCCGTTATCTCTTCCTTCCCTACCTGGGATAACTCCTACCTGGTCTAAATGTATCCATTCCAGCATCAGTTATTTCAATATAGCTAACACTTTCGCGAGCAATTTGGTATCGATGTTTAGTAATGATATGGGTCTATAACTAGCACATTGTGAGCTATCTCTCCCTTCTTTAAGAATAATTGTTATATGTGCATGCAATAATTCCCCTCTCATTTCCATTCCTTCTGCCAGCGCATTCATATATCTACAAAGTTTAGGGACCAATAACTCTTTACATTTTTTATAGTACCCCACCATATAACCGTCAGGGCCAGGGCCGTACTCTTCAGGGCCGTCCTAATTTCATCCTGGGAAATAACTTGTTCTAGGGAAGCTAATTTATCTTTGAATTCCTTGGTACATCTGCTGCCTTTAAAAAGTCTTGCCTTCTCCTCCTCTTCTCTTCCTCTGTTGCTTTTTAGTTTATAGGGTTCACCTTATACAGCCTACTATAAAACTTTTGGAACATATTGGTGACACTAGTGGTGGAATAGACCAGCTCCTCATTTTCATCTTTAATTTTTTTCATGTAATTTTTTTATTTCTTTTCCTTCAGTCTCTTCATCATAAATTTTCCTGGTCTATTCCCCCACTGGTATTTTTCCTTTGAAACTCTATTAAAGACTTTCCTCATTTTCCTGTTCTATTAGGTCCTTCATTTCTACTCTTTTAAGGGTAATATTCACATGCAGTTAGATATTCTGCTTTTTTTATGTTCTAGTTTATGTAATTCTTCTATTACTCCTTTTAATTTCCTCTCTCAATCTCTCTTTTTTTGTGTTCCTGCACCAATCAAGATTCCCCTCATATAGGCCTTGTGTGCCTCCCATATAGTCGCCATCAATAATTCCTCTGTTTCATTCAGCGCAAAAATTAATCTAGCTCTTCCCTTAATCTTTCTTCTATATTGGGGTCTTGTATAAGTGTCTCATTTAGTCTCCACATAGCCCTCCTATTTCCCTCTCCTCCCATTCGTAGTCTTGCCGTGACAGGAGTGTGGTCCGATATGGACGTAACCTGTATATTAGATTTAACCAAGGATTCCAACTGTCTGTGCTCTATTAATACATAGTCCAATTGTAAATATGATTTCAGAGGAGAAGAAGGTATAATCCCTTTCTTTGCGATATTTTACTCTCCAAGTATCTAGTAATTGGTTTTGATGTAATCCCTTTTCAACCTTCTTAATTTTTTTCCTCCCTCCCTCTGCGCACCTGAAGATGCATCCATCCATGATCCAGACATCAGTTAAAATACCATGCCATGATCAGACTACCTATCTTAAATTCCATAATTTTCTCAATTAAATTTAGAAGGAAATCCTCTGGGTTCTTATTTGGACAATAAATATTTACCAGTATATAACTTTGTCCCTGTATTTTCCCTCTTAAACCTAAATACCGACCCTCTGGATCAACCACTTTTCCCTACACCTCACAGCTTATATTTCTTGCAAATCCTATTGCCACTCTTTTGGCCATCTTTATTGGTGAGTCCACATAATACCAGGTTGGTTGGTACCTCGAATATAACTTAACATTGGTATCATAAGAAAGATGTGTCTCTTGTAGAAAAAACACATCTATAGAGTGTTGGTGCACCTCCCTAAGTATTTTATGTCTTTTAGTCGGAGAATTAAGACCTTTTACATTATAAGTCATAATATTAATCAAACTCATATCTAATAACTATTTCTCTACATTTCCATTTACAGATAGAGAAACAAAAGCTATTCAACTTATGGACAATCACCTACCCCCAATTCCCCCTCCCCCACCTTCCTCCCAACCTCCATGACCCCTCCCCCCTCTCCTCCCTTCCTCACCCATAAAAACCTCCTGGCCTATATATTGCCCTAGAATCTGACGTGGGACCCTCCCACTAGCATTTCCTAATTTGGGGTATGGCTCTGAACATGCACATCAATCTTGGCCCCCTGTTCTCAATATAAGGGCTTCCCCTGTCTTTCCACTGTATCAGACCTAGGAGGGCTCCAGATGCCCTGCCATTACTATGATTTCTTACTCAATCTTCTTCTCGGTAATCAGATGGAGGGCAGAGGGGGAGGTGGGCGGGGGTGGCAGGAGAGAAGCGGAGAGAAAAAAAAGGGAAGGGGAGAAAAAGCCACTAATCCGCCTCCCCCACCTTATTCCTCCTCTCTCCTCCCTCCCCCCCACCCCCCAGGCCCCACCTCCAGCTACCTTCTTCTTCTATTAACTTGCTGCCATTTCTCACTTCTTAACTCCGTCTTCTCATTGGACCCCTCTGACCACCCCACTATATCAACAATCTGCAGATCTAATTTTTCACAAAAGTCTCTCCTCCGGGAATCTAAGTCTAGCCTATTTCCCATTTCTCCACCCAATCAAACAGGCTGGAAACCCCTAGTTGTATCGAACTACTTTCTTTCTCATTTGTTCTAATAACGGTTTCAGTACTCTTCTTCTAGATAGAGTCTCAGGCGCAACATCTGTGAAAATCTGCAAGTTCGTTTCTCCTAACTTTATTTCAGGGGGTGTCACGCAGTTTTTTTCCATATTCTCTCTCTTTCTTCATAATTATGAAAGTTAACAATCGCATCTCTTGAAAATTTTGACCTGATTCCTGGAGGATGTCTAATTCTGTGCACTCTCTCAAGTTTTAGAGGATCTGTATCTGATCTTCTTAACCTCCTTGGCGGTGTTCCCAAGCGTGACATGGGGTTAATTTTCATGTCCAGGAGCGGTAACCCCGAGTCACGCTCGGGGTAAACTGCAGAGGATACAGCGGACTTCCCCTACCTTCTCCCCGCGATTCAGCAATGTTCCCTGCTGTGATCGCCGGCGAGAACGCTGCCCGGCATCTGACTTCCTGGTTCCCCTCTCTGCGAGCAGCCACAGTGCATGAGAGCGGAACTGGAAGGGAATTTTAAAATTTAAAGTGACACACACACACATACATATAAAAGAGATGATACATTGTAATCTGAGAGGATAACAATATATCACCTCAGATCACCTCAGATCTGACATTTTACTGGCATTTGTGCCCATAAAAATAAAACATGGCATCAAAAAAGCGCCCAATTATGTCCAAAGCACTTTTAAACCAACTGAGTGACATCGACAGCGACGTGGAGGTGCCCGTAGAACTGAGCGAAAGTGAGTCGTGGGGAGATTTGTCGTCTGACACTGACACCGATCTGGCAAGTGACAGCAGCGATGATCCTGCTCCTGACCTCAGCAATGTGCACACTTGGTGCCCTATTGCCTGTAGCGCCCCCAAGATTCCCATTTATTGGATCACCTGGGATGAAGGTAGATGTTGAGCGTAACAACCCTCTGGCCTACCTGCAATTATTCCTCACTGAGGAGGTAATTGAAAAAATTGTCACGGAAACCAACCAAGAGCTGCAACCCGCTACGCTGCAAGCCAGGTTTTCCAGAAACCAAAAGTGGGAACCGGTGAGCAGAGAGGACATCTGGAAATTTCTGGGACTCATCATTCTGCAGGGCGTGGTAGGAAAACCGCTCCAGAAATGGTACTGGACCACCAATAAATTACTGGCCACTCCGGTTTTTGGCACCGTTATGTCCGAATATCGGTTTTCCCTCATCATGAAGTATTTACACTTCACTAACAATGAGGAATTTGATGAGGCCACGCATCCTCAGCCCAAACTTATAAAAATCTGGGAGGTGTACCAAAATATTGTGTTCAATTTCCAGCGGACCTACGTGCCAGATAGGGACATCAGTGTGGATGAAAGCTTGATGGCCTACAAGGGTCGCCTAAGCTGGATCCAGTACATAGCATCCAAAAGAGCACGGTTTGGCATCAAATTCTACATGCTCTGCGAGTCATCCACCGGGTACATTTGGAATTCGGTCATTTACACTGGTAAAGGCACGCAGTTCAACCCCAGGTACAGCGACTATGGGATGGCCACATCATCTGTCCTTACACTGCTGGAGCCGTTGCTGAACCAGGGATATTGTGTGACCACGGACAACTTTTACACGTCTCCGGAACTGTATGAGGTTTTGATAAAAAACAAGACCGATGCTTATG
Source organism: Staurois parvus (assembly GCF_062004578.1). NCBI lineage: Eukaryota > Metazoa > Chordata > Amphibia > Anura > Ranidae > Staurois > Staurois parvus. The sequence goes on along the minus strand of NW_028318390.1, from coordinate 3,941,038 downwards.
GTACAGTCAAGTCTAATCGACGTGGCATGCCATCTACGTTTGCCAAGAAACAACTCAAAACCGGAGAAATGGTTGCCTGGCAAAAGGGTAAGATGATGGCAATGCGATGGTGAGACAAGAAGGACGTGTGTTTCATGAGCACTGTGCATAATTTGTCCACTGGCATGGTCCACACAAGAGGTGGGAAAGATGTGCTGAAGCTGCAACTCGTGATAGACTATAATAACACCATGGGAGGTGTGGACAGAGCCGATCAGGCAATGACATTTTATCCGGCTATGCGCAAACAACAAAAAAAATATTATAAGAAGATATTCAGGCATCTTCTTTAACAATGCCTTTGGAACTCGTACATCCTTCACAGAGCAAAGAGTGACAAGCCTCTTATTCATTCTGAGTTTATCTGGAAGGTGGCTGAGCAGATTTTTATCAACTACCAAACGCCATCAGTAGCCATGAACAGATCTGGACGTCGTGCTGTTGGCGTTGTCAATCCAGAACGCCTGACTGGTCGCCATTTCATGGACTACATCCTGCCAACCACAAAAAAGGCAGCACCTACCAGGATGTGTGTGGTGTGCTGCTCAAGGAGAGATGGAAATGGAAAGAAAGTTCGAAAAGAAACCAGATTCCATTGCCCTGACTGTGACGTCGGACTGTGTGCAGTGCCATGTCTCAAAATTTATCACACTCAGGATGTTTACTGAATTTTCATTGTTTGACAAATTTCATTACTTTTTATTACATTATTGAATAAAATTATATTATTTATTAGATTATAATTCATGATTTTGTGTTTCATACTTTATCACATCCGGGTTGTCTACTAGAGTCTTCTTTGCTCAGGTTTAAGTAAGTAATTACTAAGAATCGCAGGCCTAGAATACATAACACCAAATTTCCATGCAAAAAAATGGTACCGCTTTTGGTACAAAATTCCTGACATAATCATACCACCAGGGAGGTTAACAGGGGGTTTAGTACACTTTTTATTTTTTCCCACAAATCCTCTTCTCTTGTATCCTCTGGTAGGCCCTGTATCCTCAGATTATTTCTCCTTTCTCTATTCTCTTGATCCTCCAATTTATATGATAGCTTCCTCTGTTCCTTTTTCATCTCTTCTATTCGCGTTTCCAATTTTATGATCTCCTGAGCTCGGGCCTCCATTTTCCCTTCTATTTCTTCAGCTCTTGATAACATTTGACCCAAGTCCTTGGGAATCACCGCCATTTCATTCTTTATGGAACATTCTAGTTTTGCGAACATTTCTACCATCTAATTTTTAGTAGGAATTTGAGATAAAGCTCCCTGTTGGTCCGCCACGTTTTGTCCTATTATACTTTCATTATTTATGGATTCATTCAGCAGATTTTCATCCTGCGTTCCAAATGACAATCTAGATTGTTCCCCGTCTGACTTTCTCTTTCTTTCCTTCTGGTTCTCAGGACCTTGTATCTCAGGGCTATTTTCTTGTATTGGCATATATTTCTTGATGGTACTCATGTTAGCATTCGACTGAGGGGTCTTTACCCCTCCTTCCTTGGAGGGTCTACTCCTCATATTAATTGAGGTTATCCGCGAGTAATAAAGAAGATCAGTCACTAACGTGTGTACAGTTCTAAATATATTTACACTTTCCTTGACCTACTGAGATCACCCAGCTGCTTCTTCTTCTGCCCACCCAGTCTCCCCCTCATGAATGTCCAGTCTCTTATAATAGCGATAAAGCAGTATTGATATAGATAGTTGTCCACGGCAACTCACCAAGTCCATACAAGCACGGCTCTCTGGCTCCTTATGGGTCGATCTGGGCGGGGGATCATTCAATTCAACATGTCCTGGACCTCTTGTGCTGGTGGGTGTCTCAGGGTCTTTGTTCTCCAGATAACAGGTCGACTTGTAGTTCCTTCAAGTATCCCTCCAGAGTCTGACCCCTCCAGAGGATCCAGTCCCGATCGCTCCGGGAGCTTCAGGGACCTGCCTCCAATCTGAGCCACACAAAGCTGAGGGGCTGCAAATCTGCAGAGCCGCTCCTCCAGGAAGTCTGGCACAGGCACTCTCCACTTGTTACTAAACCCAGAGGATCTGACAACCGCCCTCTGACATAGGGAGCCTCAGTGTCCCATCCTCACCATTGCAGGCAGGCATTCCCATTCCTGAAGCTGCCTCATAGATGCCTCCCAGCTCCGACAGCCGCTGTGCTATGGGTAGAGATCCTATCCTCCCTATCCTCCCCTCTCCACTCCTGTGTGCTCAGCTCTAGACAAGAGGACAGACCTGAGAGATAAGCCAGTGGGGTGTCCATACATTCAATCTGGCAGCATCCCAAACGCCGTCACCCGGAGCTCCACTGCCTCACGACACCATGCTCAGGCCCCTCCCCCCACATATTTCTGCCTTATGAATTTGCATATATATTTTTTATCTTATTTATTTATTGTGTTACATTTGTAGTATGTTACATTTAGTATTCCATTTACATACCTCCTATTTCCTTTTACCTCTATCGCTTCTGTTTTTCTCCTTAAAGATTAGTTTTAATTAACTTAATTTATCAAATCTTTGTTTTGTGGATGGAGGAAGTATATATAGATGTTTGGATCTGGCGTATTAATGGAAATGACTAAGGCTGCAAGCCGAAATGTGTAAGCCTCTGTATTTCATACTCAACCTGTATTAATAAAGATCTTGTGGATGTTTCCGTTCTTACAATAGTCTTCTTTGGGTATATGGAAGAACCTCACAGACTGTGCGTTTTCTCTCCCCTGATGCAGTAGCTCTGAGCTCAGCATTTGAGAACAAAGCAGTATGGTCTAAATTTCTTGCTATGCCAGATAAAAATAAGATTTGTGTAGGATGTATTAATAAATTAGGTTGTTCAGAGGGACATTTTTCAGTTGGCTACTGTGATTGCAAAATGGCAGCAGGCTAACCCCAAATGGAGGTGGACTCACTTTGTGACATCACTAAGAAGTACTAGATTTTATTATAATGTGAGCATCTAATAATGAAGTATACTAATTCCTTCCTTCCTCAATTAAGTCACAGGTGGGATGGATTGCCAGCTTATAAGCCTTATTGTTCCATAACTCTGACCTGAAATGTGGAATTCTTATTAATGCTTTATTAACATATAAAAGCTTGATACTTTTGTATGATCTTGAATATCACCAGGAGACTGGTTTAAGCTTTTTTTTTTACATATTTTTTGTACTTTATTCTATAAGCAATAGTAAACATATACAACACATATATGTTGCTTCTCTCGGTGCAAAAGAAATATCTTTATTTTAGCATTAAAGTGGAATTTGTATTGAGTAGAAAAGATGATGGACTTGCTGTCTCTTCCATAGGTCTGTCCATTTGTTATTTGGTATATCCAAACCTTGAGTTGATCCCTTCTTTTGAGCTGCTGTATGTTTGGCATACTATGAGGTCTATGAAAATTATGTTCTACCAAATGGTATTGTGCACAAAATGTACAGTACATGATATATATTTCAGTCTGAAGCATGTTATTTCAAAGACACATAAGTGAAACCAGGTTATGTAATTAAATATAAAACTTTGTAGAAAACTTATCTTATACACTAAAAAAAGATATGCAGTCCAATCTTCTAAATTAATATTGTGCAACCTAAATCACTCTATACTGTAGCAGAACTTTTCATAAAATGGGCTACAATGTTACATAGTTACATAGTCTGGCTGAAAAAAGACAAAGGTTCATCCAGTTCAACCATTAAAAAAAAAAAAAGTTACAATCCTACACCCACAGTTGATCCAGAGGAAGGCAAAAAAACCAATTTGCTCCTGCAGGGGAAAAGATTCCTACCTGATCCCCCAAGAGGCAATCGGATATTCCCTGGATCAGCTTTACACTATAAATGTCAGTAACCAGTTATATTCTGTGTATCCAAGAAAGAATCCAGGCCTTTTTAAAAGCAATCCACTGAGCTGGCCAGAACCAACTCTTGAGGGAGTCTATTCTAGACTTTCATAGCTCTTACTCTGTTTGGAGATTACATTTCTTTTCTTCCAGATGTAAAGAGTGCCCCCTCATCCTCTGTGATGACCTCAAGGTGAATAACTCTTCACCGAGTTCACTATATGAACCACTGATGTATTTATACATGTTGATCATATCCCCCTTTAATTTCTTCTTCTCAAGAGAGAATAAATTCAGTTGCTCTAATCTTTCCTCATAGCTGAGCTCCTCCATGCCTCTTATCAGTTTGGTTTCTGTTCTCTGTACTTTCTCCTGTTCCCCAATGTTCATTTTATGAATTGATGCCCAAAATTGAACTGCATATTCCAGATGAGGTGTTACTAACCTCCCTAGCGGTCTGATTATGTCCATATTTCTGTGCTCAAAGCGGTACTTTTTTTGCATGGAAACATGTATTTTTTTTATTGTAGGCCTGTAATTTTTAGGAATAACTCACTGAAATCTGTCCGAACAAGAGTCTAGTAAACATACTGGGTAAGATAAAACTTGAAACACGAAATCATAAATTATAATTTAATAAATAATCATAAAAATAATAATATAATAATAATAAATTTTATTCAATAATATAATTATACCCAAAACACTGAAAGTTGAAATATAGCACCAAGTTCGCACATCACTGAGCAAAGTCACAAAATCGTTTTCAGTGTCTGATGACGAATTTCCCCACGAATCATTATCACTCAATTTTGCAAGTAGTTCTGATTTACTATTGCTGTATTCTAGCTGGTCTAAAACCGCTTTTGACCAAAAGGGACGCTTTTTGGACGCCATGGACGTTTCTCAGTTTCCAGGCAGAAAGAACAGTAAAAATGCAGGCAGGGCACAGGACAAAGCACTAGGGACAAAATGTATGTGAAATGGTTTGATACAGTAATGTTCTACTATGTGATTTTAGTGAATGTCACTCTTTGTAATTTTCAAATTTCCCGCCGTTCCGTCCCCCGTAAGTCCCGATGCTCGCAGGGGACGGAACCAGATGACAGATGCCGGCATCCGCTGGATTACATTGCCGGGGACACTGCAGGAGGGACATCGCGGGAGCGCAGGACAAGGTAAGTGATCAAGGGATCGTGGAGCAGAGCCGCATGGTAAGCCCGAGTTAGCTCGGGGTTACCGCTTGTGGTACTGAAACTTTACCCCATGCTACACTCAGGAATACCGCCAGGGAGGCTAATAATTTGTACAGGGGTCAAAATGACCTCTCTCTCTCTCTCTCTCTCTCTCTCTCTCTCTCTCTCTCTCTCTGGAGTCTATACCTCTTTTAATACAAGAGTGGATTTTGCTCACTTTAGAAACTACAGCTTGGCATTGCATGCCATTATTAAGCTTGTGATCTACCAGAACTCCCAGATCCTTCTCCACCATTGATTCCCCCCAGTTGTACTCCCCCTAACCCCTAGTATGTATGATGCATGTATATTCTTAACCCCCAAGTGCATAACCTTACATTTATCAACATTAAACCTCATTTGCCACATAGTTGCCCAATTAAACAGTGCATTGAGGTTGGCTTGTAAATTTTAGACATCCTGTAAGGACATTATTCCACTGCACAGCTTGGTGTCACCTGCAAAGACTGAAATGGTATTTTTAATCCCATACCCTATATTGTTTATAAATGTATTAAAAAGTAAGGGTCCCAACACTGCACCTTGGGGTACACCACTGACAACCCTAGACAATTCAGAGTATGAATCATTAACTATTACTCTCTGAATACGCTCTTTTAGCCAGTTTTCTATCCATTTACATATGGATCTTTCCAAGCCTGTAGACTTTACCTTACACATTAGTCGTGTGGGGAACTGTGTCAAACACCTTTGCAAAATCCAAGTATACCACATCCACCTCTCTGTCCAAGGCTTTGCTCACCTCCTCATAATGCTGTCTCCTGGAAGGTATTTATCCCCTCCTCTAACATTCCACAGTGCCTCAGTGTTTTGTCTGTACATCCATTTTCTCTGTTCTTGTAGCCTCTAACCTGTAACCCTGCTCATCATCCTGCCTGCTTGTACCTGTTCTCATGTACCTTTTCCCATTCTGGCTCATTCATGACCTTGCTATTTCTTCATACCCAGCCTGATCCTGCTCTGCCCCATTTATCATGTGCTTTGTGCATAACTTAGTTTAGGTAGATGCACCCATGTTTGCTTTAGTTGGTTCCCTTCTACTGGGTAAGTTCACTTTTTTGTATAAGTTCACTAGGTATTTGTATATTGATGTATTTGGATGCTTGTTTTGATTGCTGTGTTTTAAGTATTACCTAAGCGGTTTCCCCTAGAAGTCAGTTATTTTCACCAAGTTTTATGTCTGGAGTTCTCTCTGCAGATCCAAATATCTGGTCACATCTGCTCTACAAGGTTTTAGCCCTTGGTAACCTAACAATTGTTTTTAATCCTATAGAAGTTGTTTTATTTAAATAAAACTTGTTTTTATTTAACCAATTATTAGTTTACTATAAACAGCTTGAATTAACTACCTTCTTCCTCTTCTTCCAGTATTGGTTGTTATCCTTCTGCTCTATATGTTTATTTCTATTTCTCTAACTGTTAATATTTAAAGTTTTTTTTTTATTAGTTTTGTTCTCTAACCAGTGTCAGCAGTGAAATCAGTACCAGTGTCATCCATTACCAGGTTTCTGTAAGTACCAAAAAAATACAACCACTGCCAAAAATGTGCAGAAAGATGTTCACTAGTGAGGAGGCATTTCAAATTCTTAGTATAGTGTGGAGCAGTTCATTACCAATCATCTTTAATTCCGTGGTAGGCAAATTCCCTGCCAGAATAAATAGATGTGCTATGTCACTAGACATTGAACATCCAAGTGAACTGCATGAGGCAAGCACCAACAGTGTGGTGCATCCTTGTGAAGTGAATGAAGCCAGAACTAGCAGTGGGGTGTTGCAATATCAGCCAACAAGAATTAAGGCAACGTAGTTCCAAGGAGCCTTTAGTAGCTTTCCAGAAGCACTTTCAAATCCTTTGTGGTTACCCTGTCATGTCCCCATTTACAACCCAACCAAGTAATAAGATGGACACTGCAAATTTTACCCCCATTCAATTTACTTGTTTTTCACTGAAGATCTATTCAATTTGATTGTGAAACATTGTAACCTTTATGTCCAACAGTTCTTTGTCAATAATACATATTCCCTCAGTCTCAGTATTGCTCAGTGTGACATTAAACATGGGAATCAAAAGAAGTAAAAAACAAAATGCAATCACATCGGATCACACACTCAAACCACAACAAAACCATCTTTTCTTCATTCATGTCAACACACAATATAAAATAATAATGATATTTTTTTAATTTCAGTGTTTATTTTCTGTGTCCTCCTAGAAATGTTCCTGCATATGATAGGCCCAAAAATTAGGAGCTCATTAACTTCTTTTCTAAAACAATATTCAGAAATATATACTGTATCCCTTAAAAAATACAGGCAGACTTAATTATAGAGCAGTATCTCCCCAGTAAATGTTCCAGGTATGGGTGAATTTGTACAAACTATGAAAGTGGTACAGGCTATACATTTAATTTCTGTTTTATCAAGGGTACAATTAACCAATTTGAGCCCTCTGGAAGCCCATCTTACATGAGTAGCAACAGAGGGATAGTGTGGAAATTCACGTCACTCTTTTTTTTCATTAGGGATACCACATCTATGTGGACAAGTTTTCTGCTAGTGTGCCACTTTTAATTTCAATATTTCTTTATTGTGTATTTCACATAAACAAACAAAATCAAGATCAAATAAGTTGTTATAATAATCAACTGAGACATCGCTTTAAGGTTGTGAAACACTTTCAGAAAAATATTGCTATGTTATGAACAAGCTATGTCCTTTACTTTCAGATATAGTTATTTCTTTAAGTCATAGTTGTAGCAAAAATAGATTGTAAAACATAAATAACATAATAGAAATGTTCCATGACACAATGACCAAAAGATCGGACTCCCCCAGCAACAATAACACAAGACATTCTAGAATATAGTTTACGTTTGTGATTTCCTATGAGAGGAGTACCACTTATTCCAAGTCAGCCAAAGTGTATTAGAGGTGGAATATTTACCTGAATTAACTGCAAGCATATTTTCATATGTAAGGTGGCTATGAAGTGTCTGTACAGTTTCATTTACACTAGGAGAGATTGAGGATCACCATATGCGCAGTATTGTCAATTTTGCAGCCAAGAATAAATGTGTTGTGAATGGTCTATAGGAAGGAGGAATATCCTCAATCCCTAGGTTCAATATGGATAATGATGGAGAGGGTGGGATAGGTAATCCAATAATTTGGTTGAGGATATCAAACACTGAGGGCCAGAAGCTATCCAATTTGCTACATAACCAAAGGATATGGTGTAAAGTTCCAGGATGTTGACATCCTCTCCAGCATAAAGGAGATTGTGTATCTTGAAATTTAGATGTGCGGAATAAGATACCACTGTAAGATGATCTTATGAGTTATCTTCCACAGATTAGCGCATTTAGTAAAGGAGAATGTATACCGTAGAGCTTTTTGCCATTGTACAGCTGAATAAGTGCTATTAAGATCTCGTTCCCAGGCTAATATGGAGGGTGTCTTGGAAAACACCATTTTATCTCTAAGATGGCTATAAAAAAATCGATATCCCACCATTATTTATAGATTTGGACGTAACAAAGCGTCCAATTATCCATGGGAGTTCATTTTTAATGGGGGTGCTTTTCCGAATAAAAGAGGCTAGCTTGAGATACGTGTAATTTTCTGATTCTCTTAGTTGGAATTCTACCTGTAGGGCAGTGAAAGATTTCAGAGCAGAGTTTACCATTAAGTCTGTTACCTGCTGTATACCATGTTTAACCCATTGAGCTAAGTTAAGATCGTTCAATAAAATAGTGAATATGGATACTGGAACAGTCAAATGTATTCTAGAAGATGAAAGTGGATTATTAATAGAGAGGGACAGTGTTTTCCAAGCTCTCAAAGTTGTTAAGATTGTTGATGATAGATTTGTTTGGTTCCTTGTTAAGGTAAGGATAAGCTAGTAAGTACAAACTCCTTCCATAAAGAGGTACATGTGCCTGGGAACCAATACCACAGTTGAGCCAAAACTGCAGCTGTGTGGTAGTCAAGGAGAACTGGTAGTCCCATTCCCCCTGTGGATCTTGTTTTAATCAATTTAGTAAATGCACATCTTGCTTTTTTCCCTTCCCAGAGAAATCTATGTAGGATAGACTGTAGATTATGTAAGAATTTCTTATAAGCTGGTATGGGTACAGAGCAAAATATGTACAAAATTAGGAGGGATGCAGACTTTTGCTGCATTTAAGTGTTGGATTAGTAGGAATTGTTTATAACGCTTTAGTGATGAGATGTGAAGGGTGTTGAGAACTAAGGGGAAAGCTGCATGGCCACTTACTAGTTGACTGTCAGTAAGCCCACATACAATCTACCCCCAGCAATCCCAAAACCTGCAAAGCTTTGGCAGTGGAAAAAAATGTGCACCTTAGTACCCATTTGTTTGCTACATGGCTAAAGATTGTGAAGGGCTAATGAGACCCTCTGCAAGTGTGATACTATCTTAAATATGTTTCTTGGATCCTGAATTGACACCAAATGAGCTAAGTGAAGGATTTGTTCCTTTTGTTGCTTTGTTAACATTTTGCATTTGGCTAAATGAAGATGAAAATAGTGAGATGGTGAGCGAGAGAGCTCAAAAAAGGATTTATAAAAACTGGGATGTAATGGGGAAGGGTCTATACTTAGTTCTTCAAAAGCAGTTGGTAGAGTGGAAGACAACATTTTTCAAATGATTTAGTGAGGAAATGATGTAGTTACAGTGCTCTCCACCACGGTAGAGGTGGGTGTAACATCACCCAAATGTTTTAATTGTATTTAATGCCCCTGGTCATCACATACATGTTTCAGATGTGTTTTACCAGCCCAAAGAAGTGAAAAAAGGCCTTGAAGTTTGGCAAAAACATAGGATTTCCTGGAACATGTGATATAGGGGACAAGGAAAGGACATTCAGAATGTGCAATATGCTAAAGCAGATAGATCAGGTGATGCCTATCAATGAATGAGCACCAAGAAGTCTCAGGGAGTATTCCAAAAGCAATGGGAGACACCTGTGCTGTAGAACAAGCATGTGTGGTGGGGGTGTGGATTAGAGTCCAACAAGCCAGAGAAGGTGTATAGTCCATGATAACACATTTTCAAGGCATATATCTGACAGCACTAAAAGCACTTAATAGAGTGACACCCCGACTCCACAACTTAGTTATCAGCTGAAACTGTGTTCAGGTAGGGACACATGAGAAAAGTCCAACAGCAATGAAAATGCTGCATTCCTGATAGAGTTGTGATAACTATTCATATTTAAAGTGCAGTAGTTGTCAGTATATCATAAAACAATCTTATGGCTATAATAATACATTCTAAAAACTGTAAGTTATCAAAATATTATTAATTATGCTGCTTCTGACTCCCCTACATTTTGAGCGAATACCCAATTCACCAAAAAAATAGTTTTTAGTTATCTGTTTGCCCTTGATGTTATTAGGTTATTGTTAAATGCTGGGAATGTAGGCAGTTATGTAGGTATTTAGGCATCTGTTTTGATATGACAAACATTTTTAATTTTTAAATAAACATTATATTATTCTTACAGTGCTCACTAATAGTGCTGTATTCATTTCCCGGTATAGATGAATCAGAGTGACTTGCGAGCCACAGGTGTGATAATTACTAGAGGATCGCAAACATGAAACACATAATTACAACTGTGTTGGAAATATCTACAAATATATGTTGCGCTCCTAAATACTTCTCAATAAATAATAATTAAATTATTACCATTAAATTAATTCAAATTATGATACAAATAACTAATAAAAGTGTAGAAAAGTGTAAAAGTCATACACCTGCCGTCTATCATGTTGTGCGGCTCCTCTCCGAGTGATGACGTAGCCCCTCCCCTACGCGTTACGCCTCCAATCACGTGGCTTCATCAGGGTGATTTGATCACAAAACCCTGATGAAGCCACGTGATTGGAGGCGTAACGCGTAGGGGAGGGGCTATGTCATCACTCGGAGAGGAGCCGCACAACACGATAGACGGCAGGTGTATGACTCAGAGGCCAGCAGAGGATTTCCAATGGGATGTTGCGTTATTTAAACCTGTCTAATGTGAGTTTAATACTTGGATGGTGGGAATAAAAAGTTTTAAAAGGTAAAGCACTATGTCCTCTATTTCTTCCTGCATGCGGAGTAACACAAAGAGAGGATAATTAGGAGGTCTGGGATAACAAAAGGAGTGTGTAATCCCTGAGGGGATAATCAGCCACCAGAGGATACATCCATTACTCCTAAAGGAAGGATCTCCCAATTTTACCAGCAAAAGTATATGTCTAGCAGGTTCCAGGGAAAGTGAACCGAAAGCGTGTATAGCCTAATTGCAGGCATCAAAGGAGGTGAGCGCACATCTTCACTATTTGAAGGATTCACAAAAGTCACAAATTGAAGAACAACAAGCACCAAGTCACTATATATAAACAATTGTTTATTCAATGGGACTATTATTTTGATGATATTTGGATTCATACTAATCACTACTAATTATTTATGAGCATTTGGTTATTTTTATTTATGGGGGATCATTTAAATGCGTTTTAGTTGAGGGTTATTAGTTGGTTTACTATTTTTATTATATTAAATGAGGGTATTATGAATATAAATTAAATTGAGGGTATTAGTAAGTACATCATGTCACTAATAGATGATTTATGAGCACTTGGTAAAATATTTTTTTAGAGGAGTATTTCATGTGGAATTATTTTGATATTTATTTGGAGGAGATTGATTAGTTAAAACTATCTATTTAAATATTTTTTGGTATTTATACACTTTTATTAGTTATTTGTATCATAATTTGAATTAATTTAATGGTAATAATTTAATTATTATTTATTGAGAAGTATTTAGGAGCGCAACATATATTTGTATTCATTTCTCACTGTCCAAATCCTTCTTTGATATTTATCTTCAATCTTATACGAAGTATGATAGAAAATTAGCTGTGGGTAGCTTCTCTCAGATGGGTTCAGTCTTCATTGGTGGTCAGGTCAGGTGCTAGAATATCCAGGAATTCAAAAAGCACTTTGAGCTGTTTTAGGCATTGGAGGTTACGCTGGCATTCAGATTTCCATGCCTGTATGTGGAATGGGTGGCACCAAAAGTATGAGGCTTCCACTGATTGGATAGATTGCAGTAATGGACATAGCAGCCTACTCATACTGTATATTGATTCTGACTAGAAATCAGGTAAGAACATTACAGTGGTTCCATAAGACACAAGAGATCTCTCTTTCTATTTTTTTTTTATTACTTCTTTCTTCAAGGCATAGAAAGGAATGCAGCACAAAACATCCCTCAGACTATTTATAGCTTGTTTTCTGGGCCCTGCAGTCCTGTGGACTTGGTGGAGCACAGGAAAATCTACCTTTTAAAGGTAGATTCTCCCTATAATAGTGAGTTAAACCGGACTGTAACAGTGGCTTGGACTTTCGTTTGACTCGTTGTGTTGTAGGAAAATGTAATAAGTCCACCCTTTTAAGCTCCCAAGGGATCTTTGATGTCTTCCAGGTCTAAGTGCATTAGTTGGCATGATATACTGTATCTATAAAACTGGCCCCAAGACACACAACCCTCTGGATGTGTGTCTTTACAGTGGAAATGTGCACAATGGAAAAATGTGTTTTGTTTCAGATTGTTTCCTTAAGTTAATAATTTTGTTATGTTAGAATGATTAATTTACATATATAGCTTCGTATATTCAGATTCATTTTGTATATTCGTTATTTTCAAATCAATCTGAAATTTTAATTTTGACATTTCAATTTTGGAAGATGTCTATAATCATTCTATTCTATTCTAATCGATTTGAAATTTGAATTTTGGAAGATGTCTATATTCATTCTATTCTATTCTAATAGATTTTATGTACTATTCTTGCATATTTTGTTCTATTCTATTCATTTCTATTCTATTATTTTGTTTTCTATTCTTTTATTTTCCATTCTATTATGTTCTATTCTCTTATATTCATTTATTTTGTATTCAAGTTCATTCTGTTTTATTCTATTATGTTTAATTCTATTCTTTTATTTTCTATTCTAATCTATTCTATTCTACAAAGCAGCCTATGTAGGAATCATCATCTTATTTCACGTTTATACCTTACTATATTAATTGCAATATGTTTCCATCTCAAATGCTTTTTCACATTCAAATTCCTTTCAATAATTTGTTTCATTGTAATATATTTGGGATTCATTGAAATTTGTTACTGTTGTGTTTTAAAAATCCAGATACACCTGAATCTCCGTTTGACAAAAATGTTATCCAAATTTTGATTCGTAATGAAAGGAATTGCACATGTCTACTTTACAGCTCCATGCCCTGGGCACATCCCCTATACTTCATATTTTTTACCATCCATACATACATAAACATTTTTTTCCTGTTATTATATTTGTTTATTTTTGCTGCACCACATTAAATATAAAAAAATTCACAAAGTTTATAAAGCAGCTTCATTTGATTTGCATATTCCTTCTAATAAAATACTTTATTGTTCAGATGCATAATTTTTGACAACTTTGTAATTGCCAAGCATCACAGCAATCTTAACTCCTAGATATTATTTATTTGTCCTCTTACAAAAAGGTTTTCCCAAATACTTGGAAGTAAAAATAGACAAATGTATTAACCTCCTTTACCATTATCATATGTTTCAACAGCTGATCTTATGCAGCACCACTGAACCCAAAGTAATGTACATAGAGACAATAATTGATGCTGTGCAAGCAAAGCTCTTAATTCACACATTCCTACCTTTATATTTGTAAAGGGTGGCACCACGCCTCTGCAACTGCCAGTGGTAACCAGGCCCAGACTGGGACACAAAATAGGCCTTTTAGACTGACCAGTCAATTTCTCCTGGCACCGGGGGGGGGGGGGGGGGTGTAATGGTGGTTGGTGATGGCATATTCACAGAGCCAGCTGGTCCTCTGCACTGTAATGTAAAGGGGTGCTGTCATATGAAGGGGACTGCCCTGTAAAGGGGTAAATCCAGCAAAAAGATAGCCCAGTCCAGCCCAGCACAGCACAGAGACAGCCCAATCCACCCCCACTACTGTAACACTGGATCAATGTAGGGTTCAGTGCACTCACCTTGTGTGTGATGGCTCTCTCCACCCCTGTGCAGCTGTCAAGGTGTGCCAGTCAGTGAAGGAAAGAGGCCACCGTTGTCCCTTCAGTACAGTGTATCTGCAGCATCAGGCCCAGGAGGTGTGTTTTCCCTGCAGGTGCTTCCGTCATACCTCTGAAGCCATCTCTACCACACCTCCTGCTGGTCCTGCTTTAGGCGTGGCTGCAGAGTGGGAGGTGAGTGGCGGCCGCAGTCTGTGTTAGCCCTGTCTGGACCGCAGTCACTGCTTACTTCCCACTGTGTAGCCTGGTCATCAACAAGCTGCTCTTCATAGGACATGAGGCCCAGAGGCCCCATCCCACTGGGCAAATGCCCAGTCCCAGTGTGCCCTATGGCCAGTCTGGGCCTGGGGATAACTGTTTAATTTTAATACTTTTCTCTTCTCCTCCTCTTAGCATCTATGTTCTAAATGCAATCAGCCTGCTGCTGTTTCACAACAATTTTGGAAACTGGAGCACTTTACTACTTTTTATACAATTTCAAAAATGTTTTTGCGGGTAGATGTAGCATACTTTTTTTTTCTTAATGTAGTTTACTTTGCCTTTTTTGAAGATTTTAATAATGACTTTTGGCCCAGCCTGAAAAATTGATGTGTGGAAACTCACAAGTAAGTAAGTTTCACTGGGTTTGCTTGAAAAAAGTCCTTGGTGGGCCCTGCATTGACATGTGGACCATAGACTCCTTTATCTGGGACTGTACTACCATGCATGGCTTTGTTCAACCACAGTAACAAATGGGAAAGTGGCATGCATACAAAGTAGACACAGGGCACAGCTGAAATTTTGTCAAGCAAAGGCTATGTGGTCCTGGGCAGAACTGCACATTGAAGATCTCCAGAGCATGGATGAAGATAAATACTCTGTTTTGTTTGTTATACTGATGTTTATATGATATTTTTTTCTTAAAATTGTTTTATCTTACTTTCTTCTCAATAATTGTGTTTATCATTTATCAGTTTCTGTTTGCACCTATTAAAGTTTATATATGGAATGCAAAATATAAGTTCCTGAAACACATTCTGATCTTTCCATTTCTGTTTTTCATGTGTCGATCTCTAATTTTCAGTGTGGCCTTTAAAATGCATCAGCTTTTAATCTCCATCTTGAACTTTTCAACATGTGAAGCAGTACTTCTTCTCCATCCAATTACAATATTTGCCTTCCATTTTCTTGTGACATCACTGTCCCTTCTATACTATTTTGCATGTTCTTTTCACTTGATTTTCTTTTTTCACATTAGTGTTTAGGTATATTTGTAACAAATAAATTTCCTATAATTTTTTGTCTTTAAATTATTTATTACATATAGGATTTCCCTGCCTACGACCATGTAACATATTTTTTATGAATTTAAACTGTAAACTTTTTCTCTATATGCTTTATTGCATTGTGACAAAGAGCTCTCATATTCCATTGTAATAATGTAACCTAGATACTTTTGTGAAATAGGGGCTCCTTTGGACATATGTGTATATTTTTAGTTGTGATTAATGAGTTTTGTTCTAAGATGTTTGATTCATTGTTTTTTTATAGAATTTAATTTAGAGTTTCCATTTTGATATTTAATTATGTGGTTATCAAGGCTTCTCCTTGTGCTGCCTCCTACAAATGTTTCTTTAAAGCTGAACTCCAGGAAAAGCAAGTATCAACTATATACAAGAGGCATTTATATTCTTGCTTGAATATTGGTGTGCTAGAGGTATTTCTTCCAGATCTGTGCAGTAATCTAGTTTGAAACATTGCTGCTGTGCAGAAACTTTCTGTAATAAAGACTAGTTACTGCTGCTCTGTCTCGTTTTGTAGAGGGAATGGTCTTGGCTCTGCCTCCTCCTGTAGTTTTATGCAAGCATCTTGTAGTGGATGGGTCCCTCTGTCCCTTTGTAGTGCTAGGTCCCTCCCACAGTGCTATTTTCTGCACAGTCTATGTACTACACAGTGATTATTTTTAAAAGGTAATATCTAAGTTTGCAAAGCTATTTGATCCATGCAAAGTGTTTTTTTTTATACATTTGGTTATTAAGGAATATACAGTATTAAAATGGAAATGTTTGTGCTGGACGTTAGCTTTAACTCTACCTATTCAACTGTTTATTTCATGGTATTCTCATACTGTATGAATTATCTATTCTAGCTAGATGCACCATTAGTTTTATTTCTAGGTTTAGGCTTGCTCAATAGGCCATAGAGTTGGGGAGAGGAGTTTTTTCTGACCTTGTTTCCTGCACAAGTACTTTTTTGTGTTTTTTGTATGAATAAATTGGTTATTTAACTCTGTTAAAGTTCTTATTTGTTCCACTTTACTAAACTGTATTATAGCAAACTGAAAGATTTACTGTATTTGTGTTCCTAAAACATATCTCCTCCCCCAGCTTGTCTAAGGCACTATTTTGTCCTGAAATGTCCATGGCTTAAACCCAAATTTCAACAAGCACTTATGTTTGTATTCTAGAAACCCATAACCCTCCTATGAGATGTGTCTCTCCAAGAGACACATCTCATAGGAGCTAAGAAAAGGGGTTACAATGTTTCTTGGTAGTCCAGGATTTCACTTCTTTTAATAAAGTTATGCAGAGCAAGAACCTCCCCCTTGAATGCTTCACAGTAATTTCTGATTACTGGGGGTGATGCATAATTCTTCAAGACCTCAACTAGCTAGATTCCTCTTTAGAGTTTGCCCCATGCAATCTAAGCCTGCTTTTCTCTCCTCATGGAATGAGACATGTAATCACTATTTTATGGCATTTTGGAAACATCAAAAGTGTACAGCAGGGGTGTCAAACTGGTGGCCCTTCAGCTGTTGCGAAATTACAAGTCCCATCATGCCTCTTTCTTTGGGAGTCATGCTTGTAACTGTCAATCTTGCAATGCCTCATGGGACTTGTAGTTTGGGAACATCTGGAGGGCCGCCAGTTTGACACCCATGGTCTAGAGAATTAGGACTGCATAGGTTCAACAAATAATGAAACCATTAAACAAGCTTACAACTTTACAGTATATAGATCATGCACACCAAAAGGGGAACACACACACATACATACAATGTCCTAATGTTGTGAATTTTACCACCCAAAAGAACCAACAAAGATTATTTACAAAGCAAAATTTCAAAAAAAAAAAAAAATAGAATATATTAATTATCATGGCAGAAGGAAACATCAATGAAGGATCATGTCAAAGGGAGGAAAACATCCCAAATCATTGCTACTGCTAAAGAGGTTGTTGGGGACCAAATGTCTCACCTGTTGATCTGACAAAATGCTTCTGCAATTCAATAAGGATGTTTTACTAAATTAGAATCTTTACAGAATAAATTGCAAGAACATATACCCCAATTATCCAATCATGTGCATATAAAATAAGTAAATGGTAAAATTTGCTTTTCAAACAATTGGATAACTGATAAGTGAATAGTCAAACTATTTATTGTGAGCACAACCTCAACTATTTTAATAAATCAGCCTCAGAGTATGTATACTGTGCATGCATATACTTTAATTGCCAGGTTAAAAGGTAAGTAGTTACTAGAACCAAAACTAAATTAGGTATAAAAAAACAAGTGATTTTAGTAAAACGTAGGTTTATCTTATAATATGAGCACCTGAACACTTGTCTTGATGTGTACATGAAAGAGTGGCCTTTTTGTGGGTATTTAAAATGGGAAATGTTTTCTTTGATTTTCCGCAAGAGCAAAAACCTGTAAAAGCTGAATATAAGAACACGTACCCATCAAGATGGATCAAAGGGATGGGTCATGCAAACTTTAAAGTGATATTAAAGGCTTAAATATTTGTAATAAAATAACAAACACATCGTACTTACCTACTGTGCACAGTGGTTTTGCACAGAGCATCCCAGATCCTCCTCTTCACGGGTGCCCCGCCGGTATTCCTGGTCCCTTCCTCCTGTCAAGTGCCCCAACAGCAAGCAGCTTGCTATGGGTCACCCGTTGCTCCGTGTGTCCATTCACACATGGAGCCGTAGGTTGACCCCGCTAACTCTCTCTTCTCAATGGCACACTGGCTGTGATTGATAGTCAATGAGAGAATCCCAGGATTTCCGGGACTTTAGTGCACATCACTTCAGTGTACACCGAAAGGGGCTTAGGTGAGCATTAGGGGGGGCTGTGGGAGCTGCTGCACAGAGAAGGTTTTTTACCTTCACGCATAGAATGCATGAAGGTAAAAAACCTTGAGCCTTTACAACCACTTTAAGGAATTTTTCCCTACTGTAAATGATTATGCTAGTCAGCCCCAGTTTAGTTGCTGTTCAAAATAAGTGGATTTAATTTTTGCGTTGTGTTCCACCTTACCCAGAATGAAACTGAAGGAACGGTTTCAACAATGGCATGTTCAGAATATATTACTGATTAGAATTTTTTTATTTAAAATGCCATAAAATGGCAAAAGACTTAATAGTACTTCCCATTGTCCGCCATTATTCTTAGGTCTTCCCGATAAGAAAATCACAAAATACATTTCAAGAAAATAGCTTCTTAGAATTTCCTTTCAGCTCTGTTACTATAAGAAGTTCTGCAGGCTTTTTTCACCAAAGTCTTGATTGTGGCTTCAAGCGTGCAGACTGATCATCACTTCAGCAAAGCCACTTTCTCTCCTTTTGTTGAAATGTACCCAAGTGTAAAATCGGTGAATAAACAACAAAAGAAAGATGGGTTTTCAGAGCAGAGGAGAGCCAGAATAAATTTCCTATGGTTTTTGAGCCCATTGTCTAGGGATAGTTTAAAGCAAGTGATTGGATTAAGGTCAAAAAGGATGTGACAAGCGCACTGCTATTGGAAAATAATTACATTTATCAATTCTACAAACCTCTTTTACACTTTACAAGAGAAAAGTCTCAAAGTAGGGCTTCCTCAATTAAAAACAGAAAGAAATGGGGGCTTGCATAAAGGTAATATATTGATGAATAAACCATTAAACTCAAGTTAAAAAAAAATCAAAGTGGTTTACATATATGAGTATTAGAAAGATAGTTTGATAAATTAAAGCTGTAAGACAACAAAAAGCTAGAAAATATAAGGAGTAGGTTATAAAAAATGTCTGCATTCTTCACCAAAATAAAACCTTGCAGATTGGGCAAACATTATCGTTGATAAACCACAAGGATTGATGATCCACCTAGCTCTTATTACTGTCTTTCATTATGATCTGGTAAATGAAAAATAATATTATGTTGCCTTTTTTGCTGATGGCACAAAATTATCAAAACCATCAAGGATCCTGAACAAATCTCAACATGAACAGATAAATTGCAAATTATAATAATGTGAAAAATGCATGGTAACACATCAAGATCAGGGATACCAACATTTTTATACAAAGAGATAGTTCAATATCCTTAAAATTTTAGGAGGGGCCACACTATAGTAAATGAGAGCAGAAAATACCCTGGCATCAGTGGGAGCAAACAGTGCCCCAGACTTTGTTGCCAGTAGATGTAAAAAAATTCCCCAGAGTTAATGGTCCATAAGGGTAAAAAAGGACCTAGCACCTGTGGTCACTTGGAGGAGGAATATTGCCCCATCATTAGTAACAGTGGGAAAAAATAGTTCCCCATTGTTGGCTTTAGTGGGAGGAATAGTACCCTATCATTGGTGTCAGCAAGAAGGATAGCGTCCCACTATAGGTGTGAGTTAGAGGAATAACGCCCCATCATTGGTGTCAGTTGGAGAAACAGTGCCCCCATAAATTATACCAATTATGTAACTATGTATCAATGGGATGAATAGTTTGTCATTGTTGATGTCAGTGGGAGAAATTGTGCATAATTGGTTGAGGAAATTGTGCCTTATCATTGGTGTCAGCATGAAGATTTTTGCACTGGCCAGTTAAATGTGAGCAAAGAGCCACATCTATGTTAAAGTAATAGTGCAGTGCTATACATGCATGTTATCAATCATAAATGCATGTAAAGTCAAAAAAGTGCAAATAAGTGTAATAATTATGTAAACTGGTAAATGGTGCTAAAAAAAGGTTCATATAATCATTCCTGAATAATGTTAAAGTAATATGTTAAAGTAATAGAGCAGTGCTATAAATGCATGTTAACAATCATAAACGCAGGTAAAGTCAACAAAGTGCAAATAAGTGCAATGATGATGTATACTGGTAAATGGTGCTAAAAAAAAGTTCATATAATCATTCCTGAATAATGGAATGTCCTTCTTGTGAGAGTACCAACTCAGAGAGTGCCCCTGAGGACGTCTTGGTACACGTAACGAGTTGGGTGGAGCCCTACTGCTGATGCCACACCACCGAGGAGGAGTTTGAGGAGTGGTGGCCATCTTGGTACTCACTTTGCTATTATTTTTATTACTCCACGTGGATATTTTAAATTGTTACTCATGACCATTATAATAAAGTACTACACTACAGTATTAAACATCTTTCTGGCTCCTGTGGCTGAGCTAATTCCTCCCCAGGACCATTTTGGCACCCACCCTGATGTATGGATGTATAGAGCTGGATGACTGCATTAATACTTTTTGTTCTGGTGAGTGTACACCCGTCCCAAGGGTGGATTACCTTTCACGAGTTCATGCACTACTGTTCGTCACGGATAAACCACACGTGCCATTCATAGGCACTCTCTGAGTTGGTACTCTCATAGGAAGGACATTCCATTATTCAGAAATGATTATATGAACTTTTTTTAGCACCATTTACCAGTTTACATCATTATTGCACTTATTTGCACTTTGTTGACTTTACATGCGTTTTTTATTATTATTATTATTATTATTATTATTATAATACAGGATTTATATAGCACCAACACAAATAGGCTGAAAGATTTAATGCCCGAATGGATACATGGGGATCAAGTAGGGTTTGTTCCAGGGAGGGAGGGTAGAGACAATGGGTTGAGATCTTTGTTACTCATTCAGAAAAGTAGAAAAGAGAAAACCCCGGCGGTGGTGCTCTCGATTGATGCTGAAAAGGCATTTGATAGAGTAGATTAAGGATATATGATGGATACTTTGGAAGTACTGGGGATGGGAGTTAGAATGAGAGAGAGGATAAGAAAGTTGTATAGTAGGCCCTCCGCAGCTATGATTGTTAATGGGGATATGTCAGAGTTTTTTGGGATGTCAAATGGAACAAGACAGGGATGCCCACTGTCCCCATTATTGTATGTTTTGTCATTGGAATCTTTGCTGTCTACAATAAGGAAGAATATAGATATAAAAGGAATACGAATAAGAGACACAGTACATAAGGTGGCTGCCTATGCGGATGATCTGTTGTTTTTTGTGGGGAACCCCAGGATAACACTTCCAAATTTAATGAAGATATTGAAGGAATATGGGGAGCTATCAAATTTAAAATTTCACCCAACAAAAACTGAGATTTTAAATATAAATCTTCCAAATAGCGAAAAAGAAAAGATACAAAAGGAATTCCCCTTCGTATGTAAAGAAAAATAATTAAATTATCTAGGGGTAAAACTTTCTGCTTCTTATAAGAACTTATATAAATTAAATTATATTCCATTGTTAAACAAGATTAAGGAGGAATTAAGGAAATTAGGAGGAGGAAACCCGTCTTGGATAGGACGTATAAATTTGATAAAAATGGTAATTGTTCCCAAAATCCTATATAAATTTCAAATGGTTCCAATCAAACTCCCAGGGGCATACTTTAAAATAATTAAAAAAATGATAACAAGATATACATGGAGGAATAGAAAACCTAGAATAAGCTATTAAATGCTATGTAGAAATAAAGAGAAGGGTGGACTGGGAGTGCTAGATTTCAAAAGATATTATAAATCAGTAATAATGACGAGAATTTTTGATTGGACGCATAATCCAAAAGGGAAAAGTTGGGTCAAAATTGAAAATGTACTTAGTAGAACTCATCTGAGCAAAATTATATGAGTGCTCGCACAATATAGAGGATAAGAAGATAGCACAAGTTTGTACACTTTAAATGTTTTAAGAGTTTGGGATGTGTTGCACAAACAGAAGGGGTGGGATTTTAATTCACTAGTAATGCCACTAGGGAATTGTCAGGCTCCGCCCAACAGGATCTCTAGTGGTCCACAGCACGGGGTTTCCCAGGACGCGGAGTCTAAGTCCCAGTCTGCCTCTTCACCAGGGCCCCTGATGGTGGGGATGGACTTGGTGCAAGACTGAGACCAGGTCGCGCCCCTGGGCACCCCCGGCGGTGGTAGAGGGGTCCCGCTGGGGGTATGTGCCCGGGATGAGCCTGCTGCGAAGGGGATGCCAGATCCCGATCCAAGCGGGATGGATGGGTGACAGCTAGGAGCGAGCAAGGTCAGACTAGCCGGGTCGGTATCGTGCGGGCAGCGTGGTACAGGGGGAGTAAGCGGAGAATGGTCGGGGTCACAAGCCAGGATCAGCAGGTAGCGGGCAGCGCGGTACAGGGGGTCAGGCAGGAGGATGGTCAGGGACGAGCCGGGGTCAGAGCAGGAGAGGGTCAGCATAAGTCAGAACAGGCAGAGTTTGGCAACTAGGAAGCGTACTTACAGAATCAGGAACAAGACCTTGCGGCAACCTGGAGATGCACAGGGCAGCTTTAAATAGAGCGCCCTGCTCTCCCATTGGTGCGGCCGCGATCGCTACTGCGCATGCGCGGCCGCCGCCGCGATCGTCGGCCGGGACAGATCGGCCGTCTGCGCATGCGCGCACCGCCGAGGACCCGGGATCCCTGACATTGCCCCCCCCCTACGGGCAACCTCCGGATGCCCAACCGACCCCTACCGAATGGCTGGCTCTGAAAAAATTCCCGCACAAGTCTTGGGGCGTGCACATTTTGGGCCGGCTCCCATGAATTTTCCTCCGCCCCATATCCTTTCCATTTAACCAGAAACTGAGTTCGGCCTCCCCTCTTCCTACAATCTAAGATAGCTTCAACTTCAAACTCCTCCTCCCCATCCACGTCTACTGCCTCCGGTGGTTTGGACCTTCGATCCGGGAAGGGATCTGGAGTTGCTGGTTTCAACAGGGACACGTGGAAGACCGGATGAACCTTCATAGACTCGGGCAGTGCAAGCTCGTATGCCACCTCGCTGATCCTACGTTTCACACGAAAGGGCCCCAAGAATTTGGGAGCCAGTTTCTTCGAAGGGCAGGGCATTTTCAAATTTGCGGTGGACAACCAAACCTGGTCCTCTGGCTGCAAACTCAATTCCCCCCTTCTCTTCTTATCAAATGCCCTCTTATTGTCACCCTGGGCCTTTGCCATTGCTTCCTGCAATACCTTACTATTGGTTGACAAAAAGTTCAACATATCCTGCGTGGCCGGGACTGCGACCTCCGGGATCAGATCTGGCAGGAATACAGGGTGGAACCCGTAGTTTGCGAAAAACGGGGACTGTCCAGTAGCCGAGTGACTCGCATTGTTATATGCGAATTCCGCAAGTGGCAGGAGAGTAAACCAGTCATCTTGGAGGAAGGTGGTATAGCACCTGAGGTACTGTTCTAGGGTCTGGTTTGTACGCTCCGTCTGGCCATTGGTCTGTGGGTGGTAAGCAGAGGAGAATGACAGCTTAATTCCCAGGGTATCACATAAAGCTTTCCAGAACCTGGATGTAAACTGAACCCCTCTGTCAGATACAATATCCCTGGGAATTCCGTGGAGTCTTACCACTTCTTTAATAAATACACGTGCTGTCTCAAGGGCTGTAGGTGTGTCCTTTAGAGGTACAAAATGGGCCATCTTGGACAGGCGGTCTACAATCACGAAGATTGCTGTGTGGTCCTGAGAGGGTGGAAGTTCCACAATAAAGTCAATGGAAATCATTGTCCATGGTCTGTCGGGTATTGGTAATGGACGCAAGAGACCCCAAGCCTTATTCCTAGTAGGCTTGTTCCTCTGACAAACAGGACAGGTTTTTACGTAAGTTTCGCACTCTCTGGCCATATTAGGCCACCAGAAGGTACTCTGTAACAGCTCCAAGGTCTTACGTACCCCAAAGTGCCCGGCCAGTGGGTGATCATGGCAGTATCCCAATACCAATGTACGGGCTTCCTCAGGGACCACAATCTGATCCTCCTTCCAGAGGAGTCCCTCCCTATTTAGTAAGGGGACACCGGGTGGGCCTTGCATACCTACGGATGCGGTCTGCAATTGAGAATGAAGCTCTGATTGGAGAGCTAGGAAATTCCCTGGGGTCAGGATGGTGTCCGGCTTGGGACTCTCTTCGGGGTCCCCAAACATGCGGGAGAGCGCATCAGGTTTCGTATTCTTAGACCCTGGCCTATAAGTTATATGGAAAAAGAACCGTGAAAAGAACAGTGCCCACCTGGCCTGACGTGGCCTCAGACGTTTAGCTGTTCTCAAATACTCTAGGTTCTTGTGTTCCGTGAAAATCAATATCGGGTGTACCGCCCCCTCTAACAGGTATCTCCATTCCTCTAGTGCCACCTTGATCGCCAAGAGTTCCCGATCCCCGATATCGTAATTCCTTTCAGCAGGAGTTAGTTTCCTGGAGAAGAAAGCCACCGGGTGCACAAGCTCTTTGATGCCCTTCCTCTGGGACAGGATTGCCCCGACCGCATTCTCGGATGCGTCTACCTCCAAGATATATGGCAAGGACGAATCAGGGTGGCTCAAAATAGGAGCTGCCGTAAACAACTCTTTTAAAGCTTCGAAAGCCCTCTGTGCCTCAGGCGTCCACTGGAAGCGGACCCCCTGCCTGGTCAGCTGGGTGATAGGGGATACTAGGCCCGAAAAGTTCTTAATGAACTTTCTATAAAAGTTCACGAAGCCAATAAAGCGTTGGACCGCTTTCTTATCGGTGGGGGCTGGCCAGTCTAAGATGGCCGAAACCTTTTGGGGATCCATGGCTATTCCCGTGGGCGAGATGGTTAGGCCCAGAAATGAAATACTCCTCTGTTCAAAACAGCACTTGTCTGCCTTGGCATACAAGCTGTGTTGGCGGAGCCGTTCTAACACGCGCTTCACATGACCCCTATGGTCCTCCAAGGTTGGGGAAAAGATAAGGATATCGTCTAGGTATACAATGACGAAGACATCCAGATAGTCCCTGAACACATTGTTTATGAAATGCTGGAAGGTGGCTGGAGCGTTGCATAGGCCGAAGGGCATAACCAAATATTCATAGTGTCCGAATCTGGTACGGAATGCTGTCTTCCACTCGTCCCCCTCTCTGATACGGACTAAATTATAGGCACCTCTCAAGTCTAATTTAGTGAAGACAGATGCTGACTTCAACCTCTGAAAAAGTTCGGGGACTAGTGGTAGCGGGTAACGGTTCTTCACCGTGACTTTATTCAAGTCCCGGTAATCTACGCAGGGCCGGAGGGACTTGTCCTTTTTTTCCACAAAGAAAATGCCCGCCCCAGCTGGCGACGTGGAGGGTCTAATAAACCCCTTATGGAGGTTTTCATCGATATATTCTCTCAGTACCCCTAACTCCCGCTCGGATAAGGGGAATATCCGCCCAAATGGAATCTCCGACCCTGGGAGGAGATCGATTGGGCAGTCATAACCTCGGTGCGGGGGGAGAGTGTCCGCCCCCCGCTTGCTAAACACATCCAAAAAATTATGGTAGGCCGAAGGAATGACTTGCGCCAGTTCCACATCTGTCTCTAGACACAACAAGGTCTCCGGAATCGGGGAGGTCTTAGGGAGGCAATGCTGCTGGCAGTATGTGGAGAGGAACTGGATAGAACCCATCTTCCAGTCCACCTGGGGATTATGGGCTTGTAACCACGGGAGCCCCAAAATAATTGGAAATAATGGGGACGCTATGGCGTCTAACCGAAGGATTTCTTCATGATGGGTCGATATAGTGGTACGGATAAGTGGGGTTTCTTGGTCCACCACCCCTGACTTAATACGGGATCCATCTGCCAGGAAAATATTCAATCCCACCTCCTTTGCTTGTAGGGGGATTCGTTGCTGAACTGCAAAGTCCAAATCTATGAAGCAACTACACGCCCCAGAATCCACAATTGCTGTGGTCACCACCGTTCTCCCTGGCAGCTGAAGTGACACAGGTACCGCTAGATAACTAGTGTTGCCCACACTGGTAGAATTGATCGTAGAAAAAACAGCGGAACACTTACCCCCCTTGGCTGGACAGGTACGTACCACATGGCCTGCTCCCCCACAGTATAGACAGAGATGGTTGGTAAGACGCCTCTGGCGTTCCTCAGGTGTAAGTGTCAGCCGTGTCCTTCCCGGTGGCCCGGTCTTGGGTGTATCCATAGCATCCTGGCTTGCCGGCTGGAACTGGGTTGAAGCCTGAGGGGGTGTTTCAGTTGGTCCTCGTCCTTGGTTGCACTTTTCCTGCCTGCGCTCCCGCAACCGGCGGTCAATTCGAATAGTCAATGCTATTAGGGCCTCCAAAGTACTAGGTATGTCTATTCGGGCCAATTCGTCCTTCAGTGATTCAGCTAACCCAATGCGGAACTGGTGGTGCAAAGCCGCCTCGTTCCATTGGCTGTCACTATGCCAATGCCTGAATTCGGCGGCATAGTCCTCCACTGTCTGGTGACCCTGCCTGAGTGTATATAGGGCCCTCTCGGCCGTTGCGGTGCGCAGCGGGTCGTCATACAAGAGGGCCATAGCCTTAAAAAATACTGTCATTGACCTCAACAGCGGGTCTTGATTCTCTAGGAGCCGGTGGGCCCAGTCTTGGGGTCCACCCCGTAGTAGGGCAATGATGAACCCTACCTTCACTGATTCGGAGGAAAAGGTCTGAGGCTGGAGGTCAAAGTATAGCTGACAGGAGCTACGAAAGGCCCTGAATCTACTTCGGTCTCCAGAAAAACGTTCTGGTGTGGGGACACGGGGTTCAGGTGCGGGTAACAACCCTGGTGTCTCCCTAGTGGGTTCCCCAGACCCCCCGGTAGATGTAGCTATGGTCTGCATGCGATTGTCCAATCTAGCATAACCCTCCTGTAGACCCCTAATTCCCAATGTAAGGGTCTCCATCTGTCGGCAGATGTCATCCAGAGGGGACGTTCCCCTTCCAGGCTCAGTCATGGCCGCAAGGTACTGTCAGGCTCCGCCCAACGGGATCTCTAGTGGTCCACAGCACGGGGTTTCCCAGGACGCGGAGTCTAAGTCCCAGTCTGCCTCTTCACCAGGGCCCCTGATGGTGGGGATGGACTTGGTGCAAGACTGAGACCAGGTCGCGCCCCTGGGCACCCCCGGCGGTGGTAGAGGGGTCCCGCTGGGGGTATGTGCCCGGGATGAGCCTGCTGCGAAGGGGATGCCAGATCCCGATCCGAGCGGGATGGATGGGTGACAGCTAGGAGCGCATGCGCGCACCGCCGAGGACCCGGGATCCCTGACAGGAATATAGAGTTTTTTCCTCCGGGTAGGGAGGATATTGCAGGAAAATGGATTAAGAAGGAGGATGTGCAATTAAGGGATATAATGGTGGGGGAGGAATTGGGATCACTTAAGGATTTGGAAAAGAAAAAAGGAGAAGTTTTCACAAGGATAGATGAGTGGCGTTATCATCAATTGAAACACTTCGTTGGGAAGCTCCCGAAACCCTTGAGAACTAGAAAGGATTGGAATCCATTTGAAAGGTTATTGGAATCACGGGGTGATGGGAAACATGGTACTGCTAAAATATATAAGATTCTCACTGAATTAGACACAAATACAAAGCCGATGTATATAGGAAAATGGGAAAGGGATTTGGGGGTGGTAATAGATGAGGAAAAACAGAAGAAAATATATAGATTAACTTATGAAAATATAAGTATGCGGGAGGTGGAAATGAACTATAAGTGTTTGGTAAGATGGTATATTACACCAAATGTTGAACATAGGATAAGTAGGGAGAATTCACCATTGTGTTGGCGGGGTTGTGGAGGGAGAGGCACGATGTTTCATATATGGTGGGAGTGCCCAAAAATACAAGTATTTTGGAAGAAAATAGTTCACCTGATTAGGACGTTTACTGAAATTGATGTTATATTAGACCCAGAGATTTGCCTTTTCCATGGTACAGAGTTATCAGTGAATATATATAAGGAATCGGGTATATGGTATTATCTAAATGCAGCAAAAGGTCTGATACCCAGGTTTTAGCATAAAAAAGAGGTGCCGAGGGTAAAGGATTGGGTGGATAGAGTGAACCAGATTTGTAGGATGGAGAAACTTTACCATATGTATGAAGACAAGATGGGGACATACTATGTGAAATGGAAAAAATGAGAAGAGTTTAAGTTAAAGGTGAAATATATGACAGTATAATGTATAATATTAGGAATACTCCTCTCTGTTTTATATGGAAGATGTGGGAAAACGCAGATGGGTAGATGGGGGGGGGGGGGAAGGATGGAGAGGAAGTTAGATGGGAGGGTGTGGGGGAGCAGAGACAATCAGGGGAATGATAATTGTATTAAAAGTGCTAATGTTTTTTAAGAGAATAAGATTGTAAAATGTATTTGTTTGAAAATCAATAACTATTTAAATAATATATAGCGCCAACAGTTTGCTCAGCGCTTTACAATATAAAGGGAGACAATACAGCAACAATACAGTTCAATACAAGCTCCTTGGAGCTTACAATCTAGGCGTTTATGATTGTTAACATACATTTATAGTGCGGCACTATTACTTTAACCTCCCTGGTGGTATTCCCGAGTGTAGCTCGGGGTAAAGTTTCAGCACCACAAGCGGTAACCCCGAGCTACACTCGGGAATACCTTGCAGCGTTGCTCCGGGATCTCTTCTTCACTTACCTTGTCCTGCGCTCCCGTGATGTCCCTCCTGCAGTGTCCCTGGCAATGTCCTCCAGCGGATGCTGGCATCTGTCTTCTGGGTTCCGTTCCCTGCGACGTTGGGACGTATGGGGGACGGAACTGGCAGGAAATTTGAAAGTTGTAAAAGTGACATTCACTAAATTCACTAAAATTAGAACTACTTGCAGAATTGAGTAATAATGATTTGTGGGGAAATTCATCATCAGACACTGAAAACGATTTCACGACTTTGCTCAGTGATGTGCGAACTTGGCGCTATATTTAAAATTTCAGTGTTTTGGTGTGATTATATTATTTAATTAAATGTATTATTATTATATTATTATTATTATTTTGTATAATAACTTATTAAATTAGAATTTATGATTTTGTGCTTCAAATTTTAACATACCCAGGATGTTTAATAGACTCTTGTTCGGACAGATTTCAATGAGTTATTCCTAAAAATTACAGGCCTACAATAAAAAAAATACATATTTCCATGCAAAAAATGTACTGCTTTGAGCACAGAAGTATGGACATAATCAGACCGCTAGGGAGGCTACCATATTACTTTAACATTATTCAGAAATTATTATATGAACCTTTTTAGCACCATTTACTAGTTTACATCATTATTGCACTTATATGCACTTTTTTGACTTTACATGCATTTATGATTGATAACATGCATTTATAGCGCTGCACTATTACTTTGACATATTTCTATTCTGGGACTGTTGACAATACCCTGAGTGCTACCTTCATATCTATACCTATGTTCATATTTATCTTGTGTAATACCATTTTAGTAGTCTATATAATTATACCATCGCTCGTTTTATCATTATTTTTAAAGAGCCACATCTAGCCCAAAGGACACAGTTTGGGGAGCATTCACCTAGAAATTGCATTGATCACTATACAATATATGGGACACAGTTAACTAAAGTAGAACTAGAAAAATACTAAAAAAAATATTGGTTCACGGCATGCTTAATAGCACTATTCCATGCCAATTGCCTGGTGAAAAAGAAAAAGATAGGGGATGATTTAGTAAGATAGTCTGTTCACTTTGCAAGGGAATTTCAAATTTAAAAGAGACATTTCTCTTAAATCCATGTCATGCAAAGAAAATTTAAAAAAGGGGTACAGGACACAGGATGTGTAGTCATAGACCATAGGTTATATGCCACTACCTTCAGATGATTGAACACTAGCAACATATTTACTGGAAATGCCCCCAAGTGCACCATCATATAACCCAAACCACTCAATGGGAATCCAGTTTTGTGGCAAGAAATAAGGAGAAAAAAAGAGCAAAGGTGAGGGACGTGTGTCCTGTACTTTATTCCATGATATGAGAATTATAGGTAAGTTAAAATTCCCATTATTTTCAAAAATACAGTACAGGACACAGGGGGTACATTTTTAGAGCATGGGTTATATGTGCTACCTTCAGGTGATTGAACACTGGCAAAATGTTTGCTGTGAATGCCCCCAAATGCACCCCATATAACTCAAATCACTCCATGGGACTCAAGTTTTGTAGCAAGAAATAAGGAGAAACAGAGAACAAAGGGGAAGTACCTGTGTCCAGTACTATATTTCATGATATGAGTCTTACAGGTAAGTCAAAATTCATACAGTACATGACACAGTGTAGTCATAGACCATCCCCAAGTAATAAATTGAGGGGTGGTAAAAAATATACCAAACAATGTAAAACAGGCCCACAAGGAAACAATAGTCAACAGACTCAAAACTCTGAGATGATAGCTTGAAGTGCCTTGCAGCAGAAGCTCAGATAAAAAGGGGCCTGGAGATCAGAAGGCTAGGTAGAAGCATTGCAAACCTGCAAAATAAATGCTTATTACTGAAAAGCCCAAGAAACACCAACAGACCTTGCGGAGTGGTCTCTATTAGGTTAGGAGAAACCCTTTGCTTTAGGGCATAAGCCTTGGAAATGAACTGAACCACCAGCTATAGTGGAAGAGAAAGCAGAATGAAGATTCTTGGGACCTTCAGAATTGACAAAAGGAATGATTTTTTGCTTTTTTCAACAGTAGAATTTTTATTGTTTTCACAAATATAAATAAATGTACAAACTGTTGGTTAATCGTAGATATACACAGCAACTAGATGATGCATTAATTAGAATATCAGCTCATTTCTTACAACTCAAAAGTCTATCAGAAATTCAACAAATTATACTTTTCCACCAAACAGTCTGAGTCTATATATATTCCGTTCTAATACAAAGTAAAGAGAACAACATCAACAACAACAAATAATTATTTATCCTTACTGTTCTGTAGAAATATATTATTACCAAAAGATTTGATGTTTATATAGGAGGTAAGTTCCGGAGTGTACTGAAAGTTAACCAGGGTTCCCATTCTTTCTTAGATTTCTCATCACTGCCGTTGATTAGTGTGAAAGAGTGCTCATATGAGCAGTGTAATGTTTTCAATAAAATTACCGTATTTTTCGCTCCATACGACGCACTTTTTTCCCCCCAAAAAAGGGGGGAAAATGTCAGTGCGTCTTATGGAGCGAATATAAAGCGGCCGGTCCGGTATTTCTGCCGCCACCGTGTCAGAATACCGGGCCGGCCGCTCAGCTGTTCTCTCCTGCAGGGCCTTACCTGTTCCTCGCTCCAGCGCTGCACAGTCTTCCCGCGCTGGCTTCTGTGACAGCCGGGTGCCCACTGCGCATGTGCTGCGCTTTGTGAATGATTCCGTGTCTTCTGGGACACATGACAGGTCCCAGAAGGCGCCGGGCCATTCACAAAGCGCAACGCTTCTCGAGCATGCGCAGTGGGCACCCGGCTGTCACAGAAGCCGGCCCGGGAAGAAGAGCGAAGGACAACTCCGCGGAAGTGGGAGCGGGTACCTGTCAAATTCAGGTACCCGCTCCCCCTCCCTCCCCAAAGGTCAGCAGTCTCTGGTCATTCCCTGCACTGTCTGCAGTCTCTAGTCATCCCCTGCACTGTCTGCAGTCTCTGGTCATCCCCTGCACTGTCTGCAGTCTCTGGTCATCCCCTGCACTGTCTGCAGTCTCTGGTCATCCCCTGCACTGTCTGCAGTCTCTGGTCATTCCCTGCACTGTCTGCAGTCTCTGGTCATTCCCTGCACAGTCTGCAGTCTCTGGTCATTCCCTGCACTGTCTGCAGTCTCTGGTCATTCCCTGCACTGTCTGCAGTCTCTAGTCATTCCCTGCACTGTCTGCAGTATCTGGTCATTCCCTGCACTGTCTGCAGTCTCTGGTCATTCCCTGCACTGTCTGCAGTCTCTGGTCATTCCCTGCACTGTCAGCAGTCTCTGGTCATTCCCTGCACTGTCAGCAGTCTCTGGTCATCTCCTGCACTGTGTCCGCAGTCTCTGGTCATCTCCTGTACTGTGTCCGCAGTCTCTGGTCGTCTCCTGCACTGTGTCCGCAGTCTCTGGTCGTCTCCTGCACTGTGTCCGCAGTCTCTGGTCGTCTCCTGCACTGTGTCCGCAGTCTCTGGTCATCTCCTGCACTGTGTCCGCAGTCTTTGGTCGTCTCCTGTGCTGTGTCCGCAGTCTCTGGTCGTCTCCTTTACTGTGTCCGCAGTCTCTGGTCATCTCCTGTACTATGTCCGCAGTCTCTGGTCATCTCCTGTATTGTGTCCACAGTCTCTGGTCATCTCCTGTATTGTGTCCGCAGTCTCTGGTCATCCCCTGTACTGTGTCTGCAGTCCATTGGTTCAGAATATTTTTTTTTCTTGTTTTTCGCCTCAAAAACCTAGGTGCGTCTTATGGTCAGGTGCGTCTTATGGAGCGAAAAATACGGTAACTGCAATATTAAGATCCCTATATAATAGAGAGGTATTTCTCACCCCTTTGATAAACCCTGCCTCTAGGATCCGGTGCATATGGTCCTGAAACGTCAGAGCGTTGCCCCGTATATGCTAAGGGCATTATATCCACCTTTTTGTAAGCTTTCCTTCCTCTTTCCCATTGGCAAAATCTTTTTTTCTTGGGCATTAAGGGCCTTTTTTTATATGCGATCATATGGACATATGTATTCATACATAGTTCATTGATGTTCCCAATGACAGTATTACTAAAAGGGATAGACGGTCCAAGTGAGAATACCTGTCTTTGAAGTCCTATACCATATCCCCTAATCTATGGGGTAGAATGAGGAGGAGGTGTGGAATGACTTGAATGTTTACACACTTAATGGTGGGTTTATATTCTATGAGACCATTATGGTACCAGTGTATGACACACAATGTGTTTCTACTGTTGAATTATTTGCATAGCTATTTATTGCAGTGACTTGTGGTGTGTCCTTGTGATCCATGCCTGGGGGATTTCCATTGCATCTATGGGGTATAATCTATTAGGTATAATGAGGAGGAGGTGTGAAATGACCTGGATGTTTACACACTTAATGGTGGGTTCCTAGTCTATGAGACCATTATGTTACCAGTGTATGACACATAATGTGTTCCTACTTATTTGAATAGCTATTAATTGCAGTAACCTGTGGTGTGCTCCTGTGATCCAGGCCTGGGGGGTTTCCATTAAGTCTGGGTTCATCCAGTCTTCCAACCATATGAGGCAACAGAATTTTGAAGTACCATGTCATTTAAATGGGTTCAAAACTCAACAATGTTTTCTGCACTTTCATGTATTGTGAGTATATCTACAGAGTGTAAATTGTAAAATATTGCAATGGATACAAGAAATGTTCCAAACAAATATATGTTCAATCTTGTAGATGATGTCACCCATATGCAGAGTTCTTCTTTTTCCCTGAAGAAGGAGTGAAGTCACTCCGAAATGCTTTGGATCATATAGAAACTATCTCTGTAATCATATGTATGGATGGTGATGTTAAAATATTTTTAATGGCTAGTCATAGTCATACTGGGTATCCTTATCATGCAATTTATACTTTTATGGTGATGCTGTACTATGATTTTGGATGATATATTGTATGGTATGTCTACATGTTAAAATAATTTTTTAACACAATAAAAAGCTTGTGCTTTTTATAAAACGTTTTTCGGTATATATTTATGCCTTCAAAGTCCCAAGTCCTATAGGGGGTATTTTCCCTTTATTTATCTTGTAGTTCTGGGGATGTTGGCTACTGATTAGGAAACCCCTTTTCTTCTCTTTTTTATACATAAGAACATAAATGCATGTGGCAAATGTGCCTACTTACGAAAACAATGATTGCATTACATATGTTACATCACTTTAAATACTGGAGTGAGAGAAATATTTCTAAGGCCATCATTCACTGATAAGACTAAACTGATAACCTGTAAAGGCTTTTAAAGGCCCTGCCACTGTTAAAAAGTAGGAGAAAACAACACAGGGTGCTCACGAATACAATTTGAGGGGCCCCAGAATGCAAGTTCTGAGCAGAGAATGGTGGTTTTTCATCTTTCTCCAGGATTTGTAATTTCTGAATCAGGGTCTGGAGCTCAGAGACTTTGAAGTGTTATGGGAGGAAAGGAGTCTCCAATCCTGTGCCTGCGTCTTGCAAGAAATCAACAGGCAGAGAGTTTGCACGGAGCAGCCAGAATGTGTGTGTTTGCACAGTGCAGATGTAGTAGGTGACAGAGCAACAAGGAACTAAAAAAAAATCTGAGGTACAGAGTTCATACAAGAGCACTGAGGTACTGTGTTAGATGGTCAGGAGGACCAAGGCAAAAGGCCTGAGTAGCAGTGCTGCTAGAGAGAACCATGGGGCTGACTGTCATTTATGTTTGTAAACCCCCACAACACCACAGTATATCATTTTATGTGATGAATTGGTAGATAACTATATTTATAATATAGTTTCAGTGAGTTACATAATTGTGCCTTACAGTGAAAGGATAGTTACATAAAATTAATGAAGTGACTGACAATTTGTATTTCTTAATTTGGTTGGTGTTTAATCACCTCCCGCCCGCCATATAGTAATATGACGGGCGCAAGGTGGTTCTCTCGTTCTGGGTGGACGTCATATGACGTCCTCCCATTCTCACTGTGCATACGCAGCTCAGGGACCACGCAGCTCAGGGACCGCGCAGCATGGCGATCGCAGATGCGCTGTGTCCCTCGGACACAGCGGATCACGGAAAGAGCCGAAGATGTCGGCTCGGTCATGTGATCAGCTGTGTCCAATCACAGCCGATCACATGTAAACAGGGAAATGCCGGTTATCTGCATTTCTCTCCTCTCGAGCTGTCACGCTGACAGCTCGAGAGGAGAGGAGAGACGGTAATCGGCTTTCCACGGAGGGAACATGTACACTGATCATCAGGGCACTGATGATCAGTTTGCCCTGATGATCAGTGTAGCCCCAGCAGTGCCACCTGTCAGTGTCCATCAGTGCCAGCTGTCAGTGCCTTGTGCCAGTGGCCATCAGTGCCACATCAGTGCCACATATCAGTGCACACCAGTGCACATCAATGCCACATATCAGTGCCCATCTGAGCTGCTTTTCAGTGTCACCCATCAGTGCCAGTCAGTGCCACCTATCAATGCTAATCAGTGCCACCTATCAGTGCTGCCAATCAGTGCCACCTATCAGTGCCAGTCAGTGCCGCCTATCAGTGCCAGTCAGTGCTGCCTATCAGTGCGCATCAGTGCCGCCTAACAGTACCTGTCAGTGCCGCCTAACAGTGCCAGTCAGTGCCGCCTATTAGTGCCAGTCAGTGCCGCCTATCAGTGTTGCTTATCAGTGCCATGTATCAGTGCTGCCTTTCAGTGCCTATCAGTGATGCCTGTCAATGCCCATCAGTGCCACCTACCAGCGCCTCCTCATCAGTGCCCATCAGTGCCACCTATCAGTGTCCATCAGTGCAGCCTATCAGTGCCCATCAGTGCAGCCTCATTAGTGCACATCAGTGAAGGAGAAAAATCACTTATTTACAAAATTTTATAACAAAAACTAAGAAAAAACATTTTTTTTTCAAAATTTTCAGTGGTTTTTGGTTTGTTTAAGAAAAAATAAAAAACCCAGAGGTGATTAAATACCACCAAAATAAAGCTCTATCTGTCACAAAAAAAATGATAAAAATTTCATATGGGTACAGTGTTGTATGACCGCGCAATCGTCATTCAAAGTGTGACAGCACTGAAAGCTGGAAATTGGCCTGGGCAGGAAGGGGGTATAAGTGCCCTGTAGGCTAGTGGTTAAATACTGTATGTATTTATGTATGTGCAGGGGTATTCACAGTAGTTACAGAATATGCATCCCTTGGTTTGCTCAAAACCAAGGGATCTATCAAACCATAGTTATCCCGTATATATTATACATTTATAGCACAATACTAGGCTGAAAAATACTTTACTAATAAGGATGAGTGAGCGGGTAAAGTTTGGTTTGTTAGACATTCGGCGAATCCAGTGAGAAGTTTGTAAACTCTGAACACAGAGCCACCCTCATTAAAATCTATGGTAGTCAAATCCTGTGTTTTTCTGGGGCTAATTTATAAGCGTCTGTTAAAAAGGGGCATGGGAGGCATATCAGAGGTGACAGCAGGAAAAACATCTGTGACAGCCATTTTAAACTAGCTTTTAGACAAACAATTAACTGCAGATTTAGGATTGGACTGAGTGCACAGATTGCAGGGAGCCTGCCCATTTAATGCTGCCCTACCACAAAGTAAACTCTCCACCATGGAATTCTGGGGAAAAGAGCTTAATTTTCCATATCCATTGAACAGTGGAACACTACATCCATGAAACCTCTTAAAGACTCAAAATGCACATCTCACCAGGAATTAACCCAAAAATGATTCCACAAATAATTTTTCTACACTTCTCAGAGAGTGGCTATCCATCCCATAATAGCTTTGGTCTGTTTGATTTGATTCTCTACAATCCAAGTCAGGACACTGTGTGACGGAATCACTTTGGGTGGGGGGCCCATGGAGCACAGCTCACTTTGGAGAGGTGGGGAGACCCCTGTCTCAGCTCCCCATATCCCTCTTATGTGTAAGTCACCCTGTGTCTCTTAGGGGCACAGGGTGATTAATGGACGCTGAGAATGCGGTTGGAATTACTACAGATGTGACAGTAATATTTATCAGCTATATGAAGACTATTCCTGGTTGTTGATTCTGAACTAGGCATGTGAATTGAAAGAGCAGGACCATCTGCTCTTAATAAGATCCTAATTCGTCCAACCATTGTCTAGGTGTGAATTCCCATTCACCTTTTGTTTTTATCACCCAGCTAGCTAACCTAATTAACTTACTGTTTAGAATGTTAAGTCTATTTCTGTATATAGCTGCGTTTGCATATGATCATGTGATCAGTCTCAGTGTGTCTTGTATAAAAAGCCTGTTTGAGTTTAAAAATAAAGAGTTCCATGTTTATACAGACTGGTGTCCTCTAGTCTTGTTTAGTCAGTGGTGGTGTCCGTGGATCTGTGTTCGGACAGGGAAGCAGGAGTCTAGTGGAAATACCCTAGTGCAGTTGGGGTCTTGTTCCGTTACACACTGCTTGTTGGATTTTACTGCTTAAGGGAATTGTTTGTTTAGTTAGTTCCTGCCGGACTAAATGGATATCCCATAGAATCCTCTAGAATGAATAGCTGCTACCTATAGACTGCATCCCTATGCCTTTCACACCATCAGGTCAACGTGGAAGATGGATCTCATCAATTTTGCACCCTGATGGTCTCAACTGTGGACCTCTAAACATATCTTTAAAAAGTTACCGCATTTGTAGTCTAGTAACTTTTCCAGTTCAGGTTGCATAATTCCTCTGTGCAGTTGTCTCACAGCTTCAATAGGACCCTATGTGATGATGGTGGGACTTCCATCAATAGATCTGCCTAAGCCTCTCTATATGGTTTATATGGTACATTTGTTTGATGTATTGATTAGAGATGAGCGAAGTATTCAAAAATTCGATTCGACTGATTCGGCGAATTCGTGAAAAAATTTCGATTCGAGTCGAATATATTCGCTGCAAATTTAACTTATAAAAGGGTGTTTCTAGGCTTCAGAGAGCCTTTATATTAGTGCAGAACACTGTACCTTTAATTTAAATGCCCTTGGAGTCTGCTGGGGAAGAGAAATAATACTGACAGTCAGTATGACATGCAGATGAGTGCCGTCGATCTTAGAATCACCGCACACTTCACTCATTTGGGCAGTCACGGGGCCAAAACCAAAGTGTGGAGCCACAGTGTGGCGGTGGAGGCAGCAGCAATGGGAGGCCATACAGCACCCTATGACAAAAATGGAAACCACCAGCAGTGTGAGGAGACCTGAAAGTGGCACATGGCAGAGTGTGGCGATGGAGACAGCAGCAATGGGAGGCCGTACAGGGACCCATGACACACTCTGGACCTGGCAGCAGCATGAGGAGGCGGTACAGGGGCCCATGACAGATTACGGGCCTGGCAGCAGCATGAGGAGTTGGTATGGGGGCCCATGGCAGATTATGGGCCTGGCAGCAGCAATGGGAGGCCGTACAGGGACCCATGACACACTCTGGACCTGGCAGCAGCATGAGGAGGCGGTACAGGGGCCCATGACAGATTACGGGCCTGGCAGCAGCATGAGGAGTCGGTACGGGGGCCCATGACACACTCTGGACCTGGCAGCAGCATGAGGAGGCGGTACAGGGGCACATGACAGATTACGAGCCTGGCAGCAGCAACTTGGACAGGAGGACGTTCAGCTTCTGCACCGTCGGGTGCGTGCTCGCAAACTGTTGTCTCTTGGAAACGGATTCCAAGAAAGACTGCTGACGGAATCCGTGAAGAGGAGTAGCAGGAGAAGGAGCATCTGAACGAGCGGAATATGCCAACAAGCGACAACAGGGGCCCATGACAGATTACGGGCCTGGCAGCAGCATGAGGAGTCGGTACGGGGGCCCATGGCAGATTACAGGCCTGGCAGCAGCAATGGGAGGCCCGTAATCTGCCAGCACCCTATGACAAAAAATGGAACACACCAGCAGTGTGAGAAGACCTGAAAGTGGCACATGGCATGAGACACTGTGGACCTGGCAGCAGCATGAGGAGGCGGTACAGGGGCCCATGGCAGATTAGGGGCCTGGCAGCAGCTATGGGAGGCCCGTAATCTGCCAGCACCCTATGACAAAAAATGGAACACACCAGCAGTGTGTGAGGAGACCTGAAAGTGGCACATGGCAGAGTGTGGCGATGGAGACAGCAGCAATGGGAGGCCGTACAGGGACCCATGAGAGACTGTGGACCTGGCAGCAGCATGAGGAGGCGGTACTGGGGCCCATGGCAGATTAGGGGCCTGGCAGCAGCAATGGGAGGCCCGTAATCTGCCAGCACCCTATGACAAAAAATGGAACACACTAGCAGTGTGTGAGGAGACCTGAAAGTGGCACATGGCAGAGTGTGGCGATGGAGACAGCAGCAATGGGAGGCCGTACAGGGACCCATGAGAGACTCTGGACCTGGCAGCAGCATGAGGAGGCAGTACAGGGGCCAATGGCAGATTAGGGGCCTGGCAGCAGCTATGGGAGGCCCGTAATCTGCCAGCACCCTATGACAAAAAATGGAACACACCAGCAGTGTGAGGAGACCTGAAAGTGGCACATGGCAGAGTGTGGCGAAGGAGACAGCAGCAATGGGAGGCCGTACAGGGACCCATGAGAGACTGTGGACCTGGCAGCAGCATGAGGAGGCGGTACTGGGGCCCATGGCAGATTACGGGCCTGGCAGCAGCAATGGGAGGCCCGTAATCTGCCAGCACCCTATGACAAAAAATGTAACACACCAGCAGTGTGAGGAGACCTGAAAGTGGCACATGGCAGAGTGTGGCGATGGAGACAGCAGCAATGGGAGGCGGTTCAGGGACCCATGAGACACTGTGGACCTGGCAGCAGCATGAGGAGGTGGTACAGGGGCCCATGGCAGATTAAGGCCTGGCAGCAGCAGTGGGAGGCCCGTAATCTGCCAGCACCCTATGACAAAATGGAACCCTGGGCTGGGGCAGGCAGAACCGCCGTATCTTTATCACGGTTTTCCCAGGCCACCAAATGGCGATGCTGCATATGCTGACGCAACGCTGTAGTCCCAACATGGGCCCCCTGGCCACGCTTGACTTTCTGGCCACATAGTCGACATACGGCTACGTTTACTTCCTCAGGCGGCTTGACGAAAAATTGCCACACCGCCGAGTAGGAAACTTTGCCCCCGCTACTCCTCACTGGCTGACTGCTACTTCCTCCGTGCACACCGGCACCACTACTGGCCGTGGTGGTAGGCTGCAGTGGAGCTGGTGCTCTACTCCGTGGCCGTTTGCCTCCACTGACACTGCTGCGACCCTGCTGCCTCCTGGCAGCAGCAATGGGAGGCCGTACAGGGACCCATGACACACTCTGGACCTGGCAGCAGCATGAAGAGGCGGTACAGGGGCCCATGGCAGATTACGGGCCTGGCAGCAGCAATGGGAGGCCCGTAATCTGCCAGCACCCTATGACAAAAAATGGAACACACCAGCAGTGTGTGAGGAGACCTGAAAGTGGCACATGGCATGAGACACTGTGGACCTGGCAGCAGCATGAGGAGGTGGTACAGGGGCCCATGGCAGATTAGGAGCCTGGCAGCAGCTATGGGAGGCCCGTAATCTGCCAGCACCCTATGACAAAAAATGGAACACACCAGCAGTCTGTGAGGAGACCTGAAAGTGGCACATGGCATGAGACACTGTGGACCTGGCAGCAGCATGAGGAGGCGGTACAGGGGCCCATGGCAGATTAGGGGCCTGGCAGCAGCTATGGGAGGCCCGTAATCTGCCAGCACCCTATGACAAAAAATGGAACACACCAGCAGTGTGTGAGGAGACCTGAAAGTGGCACATGGCAGAGTGTGGCGATGGAGACAGCAGCAATGGGAGGCCGTACAGGGACCCATGACACACTCTGGACCTGGCAGCAGCATGAGGAGGCGGTACAGGGGCCCATGGCAGATTAGGGGCCTGGCAGCAGCTATGGGAGGCCCGTAATCTGCCAGCACCCTATGACAAAAAATGGAACACACCAGCAGTGTGAGGAGACCTGAAAGTGGCACATGTTTGGGGCATGATTCATGGCGGATTTAGTCAGTTGTGTCAGGAACTGGTGGTTTGAAATCCAGACTAATCCACGCCTGATTCATTTTCACAAACGTGAGTTTCTCCACACTTTGGGTGGACAGTCGTGTCCTCCGCGGAGTTACAATACCTCCTGCCGCACTAAACACGCGCTCCGATGCCATGCTACTGGCCGGGCATGACAGCCTTTCAAGGGCAAATTCAGCTAGTTGGGGCCAAAGGTCAAGTTTCGTTGCCCAGTAGTCAAGGGGATTGTCTACCTCGGTTGGCAGGGTGCTGTCCAAGTAGGCCTAAGCCTGTTGTTTGAGGTCCTGCTCCAGGTCCACCTGATGCTGCTGCTGCTGCGGCTGGTTAGTAGTTTCCTCACTGCGCTGGTGAAGAAAGCTACTCATCATCGACTGCAGACTGAGGCAGCCGCTGCTGGTGGAGCTGCCACTGCTCCTACCACCCCACCCCTCCCCTGCTGCCATGGCAGCGGAACGCGAGCGCACAGGGCCCACAGTGTCT
Source organism: Staurois parvus (assembly GCF_062004578.1). NCBI lineage: Eukaryota > Metazoa > Chordata > Amphibia > Anura > Ranidae > Staurois > Staurois parvus. Next base: position 3,899,482 of record NW_028318390.1, on the reverse strand, counting down.
GAGGATGGACGTTGGCGCAGAAAGGCAGAGACCAGCTGACTACATAGGTTGTTTTTATAGTACGTTATTTTGGCCTCCCTCTCAGCAGGTGTGAAAAAGGCCACCATTTTTGAATGGTAGCGAGGGTCCAACAAGGTGGACAGCCAAAAGTCATCCCTCTGTCTTATGGTTATTATTCGGCTGTTGCTACGCAAGCAAGCGAGCATGCTATGGGCCATTTGTGCCAAGGAATGCGAGGGACTCCCTGCCTCCATCTCCACAGCATACTGCCACGGTGCGTCTGGGTCCTCTGTCTCCTCCTCCTCCTCTACCAGATGCTCCTGCTCCTCCACTCCTGTCCGCTGAGTGGAAAAACCACCCATTTCACTCAATAATTCCTGAGCACAAATGTCCTCCTCTACCTCCTCCTCTTCTTCCTGTCCTGCCCCCACAGGGGTCATGTGGCGTTGAGATCTGTGCGCCACGTCTACCGCACCCTGACCAGCCATTGTTAACAGCATTTGTTCCAGGACGTGCAACAGAGGAATGACGTCGTTCATCCCATAGTCCTGCCGACTCACGAATAGCGTGGCCTCCTCAAAGGGCCTGAGCAAGCGGCAGGTGTCACGCATGAGCAGCCAATGGCTGACATCGAAGTTACACAGGGGAGTACCTTTATCCGCTTGTAACATCAGGAAATCGGTGATGGCCTTTCGCTGTTCGTAAAGGCGGTCTAACATGTGTAGGGTTGAATTCCACCTTGTTGCAACGTCGCAGATCAGGCGATGCTGTGGAATTCCGTTCTGCCGCTGCAGCTCAAGGAGGGTGTGCTTTGCGGTGTAGGAATGGCTGAAATGCATGCAAAGTTTACGTGACATTTTAAGGATGTCTTGCAGTGGGATGGTGGATTTTAGGAACCGCTTGACAACCAGATTGAACACGTGAGCCATGCATGGCGCATGGCACAACCTTCCTTGACGCAGAGCAGACACCATGTTCTTTCCGTTGTCGGTCAACATGGTTCCGATTTTAAGTTTGCGCGGAGACAGCCATCTGTCGATTTCTCTGTTCATTACACTCAGAAGTTCCTCCCCTGTGTGACTACGTTCGCCAAGGCATACCAGGTGCAGCACAGCGTGACACCGTTGCGCCCTGCACATGTGATATGCCGGTCGGGTAATATGACTTGGCACGGGGGTGGCGGCTGAGGACACGGCGGAAGAAGAGGTGGTAGAGGCGGACATCTTTGCCGGACCAAGGATGTGCAAACGTGGAGGCAAAAGCGGCGTGACCTGTCCAAGTTGCTGGTGCGGCTGTGACGGCACCACGTTCATCCAGTGGGCCGTAAATGACATGTACTGTCCCTGACCGTAGTTACAGCTCCATACGTCAGCGCTGCCGTGCACTTTGGCAGAGACCGACATGCTCAAAGACTGGCCCACCATCTCTTCTACATGTGAATGCAGGGCTGGCACTGCCTTTTTGGCGAAGAAATGACGGCTTGGCACTCTCCACCGCGGTACGGCACAAGCCATCATTTCTCGGAAAGGTGCTGAGTCCACCACTTGGAAAGGGAGGGACTGCAGCACCAGCAACTTGGACAGGAGGACGTTCAGCTTTTGCACCGTCGGGTGCGTGCTCGCAAACTGTTGTCTCTTGGAAACGGATTCCAAGAAAGACTGCTGACGGAATCCGTGAAGAGGAGTAGCAGGAGAAGGAGCATCTGAACGAGCGGAAGATGCCTATGCTGCCGCAACGCTGTAGTCCCAACATGGGCCCCCTGGCCACGCTTGACTTTCTGGCCACATAGTCGACATACGGCTACGTTTACTTCCTCGGGCGGCTTGACAAAAAATTGCCACACCGCCGAGTAGGAAACTTTGCCCCCGATACTCCTCACTGGCTGACTGCTGCTTCCTCCGTGCACACCGGCACCACTACTGGCCGTGGTGGTAGGCTGCAGTGGAGCTGGTGCTGTACTCCGTGGCCATTTGCCTCCACTGACACTGCTGCGACCCTGCTGCCTCCTGGGCAACCCACTGACTGTTTTGCTCGCTGCCAAGCTGCCACCCTCTTCTCCTGATGATGCGGAAGCAATAGCCTGATGACGACGAGGCTGCCAAGTGCGATCAGCCTCATCATCATCAATTAGGGTCTCCGCCTCACTACTAGCCCCCTCGGCTGCGTGTGGGTCAGGAGACAGACCTGTCTCTAGACCGGCTACCGAGCCACTCTCCTCGCCACTACTTCTTCGCCTGGCTGCTGAAGAGGCGGATGTCTCCCCCCGTTCCTGACCACCCTCTGTTAGCTCTTCCTCACTGTACAGTGGGGCTGAGCCCACTGCATACGATACTTCGCTTGGTGAGGGAACACCAAAGGACAGGGGCAGGTCGAGGACACGTGATTTCAGTGGGCTTGCTCCCGGGCCATGCCAACTAACGGTTGTGTCTGACGTACCCACCGACCATTGGCTGTAGGTGTCAGGGGTGACCTGGGAAGAGGAAGACGACCGAGCCAACCAATCGATGACGGCAGGGTTGTCGGTGGAGACACGACCGCTGGATGACACCGGGAGCACTGACCTCTGGCTGCGACTAGTGCTGCCTCGACCCCTTCCTCTGCTGCCACGTCTGCTCGCTCCTAAAACATTGCCTCCTCTGCCACTCCTATGCATGTTGTCTGACATACTCTTTAATTAAACGATTCTGTGTCCCTGAGTAACAATTCTGTGTCTGTCCCTAAGTAACAATTCTGTGTCCCTGAGTAACAATTCTGTTTCCCTCAGTAACAATTCTGTGTCCCTCAGTAACAATTCTGTGTCCCTCAGTAACAATTCTGTGTCCCTCAGTAACAATTCTGTGTCCCTCAGTAACAATTCTGTGTCTGTCCCTGAGTAACAATTCTGTGTCCCTCAGTAACAATTCTGTGTCCCTCAGTAACAATTCTGTGTCCCTCAGTAACAATTCTGTGTCTGTCCCTGAGTAACAATTCTGTTTCTGTCCCTGAGTAACAATTCTGTGTCTGTCCCTGAGTAACAATTCTGTGTCCCTGAGTAACAATTCTGTGTCCCTCAGTAACAATCCTGTGTCCCTCAGTAACAATTCTGTGTCCCTCAGTAAAAATTCTGTGTCCCTCAGTAACAATTCTGTGTCCCTGAGTAACAATTCTGTGTCCCTGAGTAACAATTCTGTGTCCCTCAGTAACAATTCTGTGTCCCTCAGTAACAATTCTGTGTCTGTCCCTGAGTAACAATTCTGTGTCTGTCGCTGAGTAACAATTCTGTGTCCCTCAGTAACAATTCTGTGTCTGTCCCTGAGTAACAATTCTGTGTCTGTCCCTGAGTAACAATTCTGTGTCCCTGAGTAACAATTCTGTGTCCCTCAGTAACAATTCTGTGTCCCTCAGTAAAAATTCTGTGTCCCTCAGTAACAATTCTGTGTCTGTCCCTGAGTAACAATTCTGTGTCCCTGAGTAACAATTCTGTGTCCCTCAGTAACAATTCTGTGTCCCTCAGTAAAAATTCTGTGTCCCTCAGTAACAATTCTGTGTCCCTCAGTAACAATTCTGTGTCCCTCAGTAACAATTCTGTGTCTGTCCCTGAGTAACAATTCTGTGTCCCTGAGTAACAATTCTGCGTCCCTCAGTAACAATTCTGTGTCCCTCAGTAACAATTCTGTGTCCCTCAGTAAAAATTCTGTGTCCCTCAGTAACAATTCTGTGTCCCTCAGTAACAATTCTGTGTCCCTGAGTAACAATTCTGTGTCCCTGAGTAACAATTCTGTGTCCCTCAGTAACAATTCTGTGTCCCTCAGTAACAATTCTGTGTCTGTCCCTGAGTAACAATTCTGTGTCTGTCGCTGAGTAACAATTCTGTGTCCCTCAGTAACAATTCTGTGTCCCTCAGTAACAATTCTGTGTCTGTCGCTGAGTAACAATTCTGTGTCCCTCAGTAACAATTCTGTGTCCCTCAGTAACAATTCTGTGTCTGTCCCTGAGTAACAATTCTGTGTCTGTCCCTGAGTAACAATTCTGTGTCCCTCAGTAACAATTCTTTGTCCCTCAGTAACAATTCTGTGTCCCTGAGTAACAATTATGTGTCCCTGAGTAACAATTCTGTGTCCCTCAGTAACAATTCTGTGTCCCTCAGTAACAATTCTGTGTCTGTCCCTGAGTAACAATTCTGTGTCCCTCAGTAACAATTCTGTGTCCCTCAGTAACAATTCTGTGTCTGTCCCTGAGTAACAATTCTGTGTCTGTCCCTGAGTAACAATTCTGTGTCCCTCAGTAACAATTCTGTGTCCCTCAGTAACAATTCTGTGTCTCTGAGTAACAATTCTGTGTCCCTCAGTAACAATTCTGTGTCCCTCAGTAACAATTCTGTGTCACTCAGTAACTGTAAGGGACCGCCCGGCGGTACTACTAGCACTCCACTGAATAGGCGTCCCCAGCGCACGGAGTCTAAGTCCCAGGGTGCTTGTTCACCAGGGCCCCTGATGGTGGGGATGGACTTGGAGCTCCCTGAGACCAGGTCGTGACTACTGGGTGCGTCCGTCAGTGGTAGTAGTATGCGCAAGGGGCTCCCACGGGGAAGAGTCTGATGTGAGGAGGTCAGAAGACCCCACTGCACGGGATGGATGGATGGATGAGCAAGGTCAGACGGGCCGGGTCGGTAACAGAGAGGGCGGCAAGGTACAAGGCAGCGGGCATAGAATGGTCGGGTCACACGCCAGGTCAGCAACAGCAGGTCAAATCCAATAGGGGGCATTCAGGAGAGAGGTCAGGCAAAGCAAGGGTCAGAATAGGAGAAAACAGCAAGGTCAGGTACAATCCGGGTCAATAACTTACAGGGTACAGGTTCACAGGATACAGGATGCAGGAAAGACCAGAAGGCACTGAATGACAGCTCAGGGCCATTTAAATATCCCGCCCTGCGCTGCCATTGGTGCCCAGCGGGCGGCCGCGGCTTCTACTGCGCATGCGCGAACTCGAACGCCGCGGCCGGCCCAGACCTAGTGCCCGTGTCCCTGCACAGGGCGGTGCACTGCGCCTGCGCCGGGACCATCGCGGCAGGGATCGAGGAGATCCCTGACAGTAACAATTCTGTGTCTGTCCCTGAGTAACAATTCTGTGTCCCTAAGTAATGTTTCTGTGGCCCTAAGTAACGGTTCTGTGGCCCCCAGTAACAAATCTGTGTCCCTCAGTAACAATTCTGTGTCTGTCCCTAAGTAACAATTCTGTGGCACTATGTAACGTTTCTGTGGCCCTAAGTAAAGTTTCTGTGGCCCTAAGTAACGATTCTGTGGCCCTAAGTAACACTTCTGTAGCCCTATGTAACGTTTCTGTGGCCCTAAGTAACGTTTCTGTGGCCCTAAGTAACGTTTCTGTGTCCCTCAGTAACAATTCTGTATCCCTCAGTAACAATTCTGTGTCTGTCCCCGAGTAACAATTCTGTGTCCCTAAGTAACGTTTCTGTGGCCCTAAGTAACGGTTCTGTGGCCCTCAGTAACAAATCTGTGTCCCTCAGTAACAATTCTGTGTCTGTCCTTAAGTAACAATTCTGTGGCACTAAGTAACATTTCTGTGGCCCTAAGTAAAGTTTCTGTGGCCCTAAGTAACGATTCTGTGGCCCTAAGTAACGTTTCTGTAGCCCTAAGTAACGTTTCTGTGGCCCTAAGTAACGTTTCTGTGGCCCTAAGTAACAGTTCTGTGGCCCTCACTAACAAATCTGTGTCCCTCAGTAACAATTCTGTGTCCCTCAGTAACAATTCTGTGTCTGTCCCTGAGTAACAATTCTGTGTCCCTAAGTAACGTTTCTGTGGCCCTAAGTAACGGTTCTGTGGCCCTCACTAACAAATCTGTGTCCCTCAGTAACAATTCTGTGTCTGTCCCTAAGTAACGTTTCTGTGGCCCTAAGTAACGTTTCTGTGGCCCTAAGTAACGTTTCTGTGTCTGTCCCTAAGTAACAATTCTGTGTCTGCCCCTCAGTAACAATTCTGTGTCCCTAAGTAACGTTTCTGTGGCCCTAAGTAACAGTTCTATGGCCCTCAGTAACAATTCTGTGTCCCTCAGTAACAATTCTGTGTCTGTCCCTAAGTAACAATTCTGTGTCCCTAAGTAACGTTTCTGTGGCCCTAAGTAACAGTTCTGTGGCCCTCAGTAACAATTCTGTGTCCCTCAGTAACAATTCTGTGTCTGTCCCTAAGTAACAATTCTGTGGCCCTAAGTAACGTTTCTGTGGCCCTAAGTAACAGTTCTGTGGCCCTCAGTAACAATTCTGTGTCCCTCAGTAACAATTCTGTGTCTGTCCCTAAGTAACAATTCTGTGTCCCTAAGTAACGTTTCTGTGGCCCTAAGTAACAGTTCTGTGGCCCTCAGTAACAATTCTGTGTCCCTCAGTAACAATTCTGTGTCTGTCCCTAAGTAACAATTCTGTGTCCCTAAGTAACGTGTCTGTGGCCCTAAGTAACAGTTCTGTGGCCCTCAGTAACAATTCTGTGTCCCTCAGTAACAATTCTGTGTCTGTCCCTAAGTAACAATTCTGTGGCCCTAAGTAACGTTTCTGTGGCCCTAAGTAACGTTTCTGTGGCCCTAAGTAACGATTCTGTGGCCCTAAGTAACGGTTCTGTGGCCCTAAGTAACGTTTCTGTGGCCCTAAGTAACGTTTCTGTGGCCCTAAGTAACGATTCTGTGGCCCTAAGTAACGTTTCTGTATCCCTAAGTAACGTTTCTGTGTCCCTAAGTAAAGTTTCTGTGGCCCTAAGTAACGTTTCTGTGTCCCTAAGTAACGTTTCTGTGTCCCTAAGTAACGTTTCTGTGTCCCTAACTAACGTTTCTATGTCCCTAAGTAACGTTTCTGTGTCCCTAAGTAACGTTTCTGTGGCCCTAAGTAATGTTTCTGTGTCCCTAACTCTCTCCCTGAATACAGCCAGGTCTGCCTCTGTTGAATGACTGGAGGCAAATGGAGAATTCTAAAATGGCCGCCATTTATAGCTCGACCATTACACAGTGCTGGCTGGCTGGCTGCTGATTGGCTAATGCGATCACATGTCATGAATGAATGCATTATGGGTCAGCGCGCCTTGTCTGCGCGCCTTCTCAGACATCCCCGCTCCGTCGCCGCACATGTCGCCGCCATTTTAGGAAAAATTTCGATTCGCGCATCCGAAGTCTGCTTATTTTCGGATTCGGCGCGAATCTAAATTTTTCTAATATTCGAAGCGAATTCCACTTCGCCTACTTCGATACGCTCATCTCTAGTATTGATAGTCCAGGTTTTCTGCTTAGATTGTTTTTATTGCTTAACCACAGAGGTAAGTTTGGCCTTGGGATGGGGGCAGTGTTCATGTTTACCATGTTTATATGCCTACGAATGTAGTCTGCATTTTTGTTATTTTTGTCAGTCAGGGCACTGTTACAAATATCACTAGTTATTTAATGTACTGGAGGCAGAGCTGATTGGTAAACTACAGGTGGGCTTTCGCAGTTTTTCAGACCTAATCCAGAGACTGGGCAGCCCACCTGTGCTCATCACTTTCATAACCTTCTGATTTGGATACAAAGTAGATGATGGTTTGTTTATTTTCCTGCATAGGCAGTTGCATTTACTAGATGCTCATCCTCAGTCCTTTCATGTGTGCCTTTTGTATATCATTAGCTTGGCAGTCTCTCCGGTGTGGATTTTCTGCGTGAGACAATGATGGGTACATCCATAGCTATTTGCTAACAAAACATTGTCATATAATATGCCTGAGTCTCGGCCTTCCTGCATTGGTCTTTATGCCCTCTTTTTTCTTATCGACTAACTAGGTAGGATGCCTAGTTCAGGTTGTTTACTCAGATTGCTTCTATGCACTACCCTGTCATCAGGGTAGCAGTGGCTTTAGGGGGGAAACACATCATTCATATTTACTGTTTGTTTACTGTATTTGCATGTATATAAATATGTATTTACCGTTTATGCTATTTTCTCACTGTTATACAATAATGCTAGTTTGCAATGCTGCAGCGAGGAGGTAAATTATGTCTGCTGTGCCTCTGACTCCAGCCCTTGTAAATTACTTTTCCCTGAACTTTTCCCTGAACTCAGATTCAGTGATCAGTTCACTAGTTGCCTGGGAAGCCCATAAGTCAGTCCTGAAAGGCACTTTAATTAAAATTGCCACCAGACTAGAAAAAGGAGTGATCCCAATGCATGGACAGCCTATTTACATGGGTATATGTCAGATATGACAGATATGATAGATATGAATCTGTCAATTAGAAAGGGCCGACAAAAAGCCCATTTGATGTCCTCAGAATTTATCAAAGTCAGAGAGGAATTAAATAGCCTACTGTTCCTGAAAGCTGAATGGCTAGATTGGGATCAATGTCATTCTATGAATTCTCCAATAACCAGGCACCCTGATGGCTAGGGTATTGCAAAGCCACTATACTAAACCTTACATCTCACACATAACTTCCATTTTAGGGAATAAATTACCTCTTATGCCGTGGCCTCAAAATTCCAGGATTTTTTTCAGAAGCTATACATCTTCTTGACCTCTAATTCTCACAAACCCCAAGACAGGTTTGGCCTTTCCCTAGCCTATATATGAGCCTCTGGGATGCCTTCTTTATCCCAACTGGCCAGGGACAAGATGGAATTTCTACTCACAGATGAAAACTGAGCTCTTGGACATACTAAACCCAGAAAGGCCCCTGTGCCTGATGGGTTCATGCTGTCCTACTACAAAACCTTCTTTGACCAACTTTCTCCCCACTTCATCTTGGGACTTCTGAAGGATGGGATTATGCCCACTAACTCCCTTAGGGCCTACAGTTTATATCCCTTTTATCTAAAGACAACAATAATCCCTCACAATGCAGCATTTAAAGGCCTGTTGCCTCGCTGAATGTATATTTGAAATTGTTTTCCAAAATATTAGCGAGCAAGTTACTTCTGCATTTGTAAAATATCATCATACCTAATAGGCAGGCTTTGTGCCCAATCAAGAACCTTGGGATAATACTATAAGAGTCCTAAACCTTACCCACACTGCCAGGACTCCCAGTCATCTACTGCTTCTGCTTTCAATGGAGGCTGAGAAAGTTTTTGATAGGGTAGACCAACAGTCCATGCAAGCCATATTCCATCACATCAGACTAAGGAAAATATAACCAAGTGGATTTCCTCACTTTATTTGACTCCATCAGCAGCTGTTAAAATCAACTCAGATCAGACTACTTTCATATTAAAAATGTATGAGACATGTGCCCTGTCTTCAAAAATGGAACCCCATGATTTACCCCCCCCCCCCCCCCCCCGGCAACAGCAGAAAATCCTGTATTTTGCCCTATCTATAGCTAATCAGTTCCAGGAGATGGGGTACAAGATGCTAACAAGGTAGTATAAAGTACCCCCCAAATCCCAAATAACTATTAGTGATGTAGCAAGGAGAGGGGCACTATGTTGCATGTGTTTCGACAATACCCAAAACTTCAATCTTTCTGGAAAGATGTCATAGACATAATTAAACAACTTACCTTCGTAGACGTAGAAAATAACCAAGCAGCATGCCTTCTACACCTAACAGAGAGGCCTATTGTGAAATACAAGTCTTCCCTGACCACCTAATAATGCGGTGTATTCTGATTCTTTTGGAAGTAGACTTGACCCTCTATGAAAGTCCTATAGTTTTCTAAAGTCAATGACATTCTTATCATGGAGGACGTCACCAACCCTCTATACAACTCTAAGAAAAAAATCAGGTTGACTTGAAGGCTCTGTCAACCTTTCACATGTAGAGATGCTTATTGAAATACTCTCTCACAGACAATAAACCTCTAAGTGTAATATTTGTACTTAAGGCTTTATCCAGTGACCTTACCTCCCCCTCCCCATCTATTCTCTCCCCTCACAGTTATTTTTGTTATAACAGTATAATTACCCTTATTATCCTCTTCTTTCCTGACTGGTTTCTTTTCCAGCCTAGGAGAGCAGAATAGCTTTGTATGTTTTCTACTGTGTGTTAAATCATCAATTACTGTACATATTTTTCACAAACTATGTCTTGTTGGACACCTTGAAACTCTTGTTGTATTGTATAGAATTGCTATGTACCCTTTAGATCAACTTGTAGTATTTTACTTAATTTCTGTTACTCTCTGTATATGTAACGTCTGTACTGTGATGCTTTAAAAATAATTAAAAATAAAATGGAATGGGTATTTGAGTACATGTATTAATGCAATACAAAATACAATTTTTCTTAAAGTGAAACATTAAAACACACTATTTCTTTAAAAACCTGCTTGGGAGATTTGCCAAACCTGTCTGTGAAGTGACACAACTCTATGATGTATGCAGAGTACTACAGCAAAAGTGACATTTGCAGAGAAATGAATATGTAATTTAGATTGTCAGTAATGAAATTTTTTTGTAAGATGTCTTTTTTGTGGTATGGTTTGGTGACCCCAAAAATACACATCAGCCCCTTATTGAGGAGGGTGATGGTCTGATATGTGTTTTGGGGTCTCAGTGCTGTTCTTTTATAAAAAAAAAAATGCTGGCTAAGAAAATTACCATACCTGCATTTGTTTTCTTTTGGTCACTTTTGATATAAAAAAGTGTGTTTCCCCCTCCAATGGATTTTAGGGGGCCCCATGCAATTAAAAAAATGATGTGGAGTGCCCCCTAAAATCAATACCAGTCTCTTTAAATCTGTTACAGATATTCACTATCATATTTCTTTATTTTGATTTATAAAAAAAAGTGAATTTGTAAAACAAAAAAACTAAAGATTACCAATATTTGGTAAGAAAACGCAGAATATAAATACAGTTTGTGCAGACACATTTGAATCTGATTATTCATAGATGTAAAGCTGGCCATAGGTGGAGCTGGCCAAGATTCGATCCATTTATGTGCAGGATGGTTGTACCCAAGTCGATACATCAATTGACTTGGGTACAACCAGCCTGTCAGATTTTTTACATACAATTACTGCTGGTATCTATATCCGCTAACAGTAATCATTGTGTTCTGTCATGCTGGCAGAACACAATAGCGCTGTGGGAGGGATGTTGATGGGGGAACCAAGCAACTTTCTTTCCTTCCACCTAAAAATAGCATAATCTATGAGCTGCTTAAGTTTGTAAGAAAAGATATAGAGCGGCTTAGATGAAAAATGGTGTGGGCTCCCAAATGTCATCTCATATCATAATCTGAGCATTCATCCTGACAAGGCAAGAAAGGGAGAGCAACTGCACTACCCCCTCCCTCCCCCACACACACCACACACACACACACATAAAGGTGAATAAAGTACCTGGACTGGATGGCATACAACCACGGGTCCTTAAAGAATTGAGCTCTGTCATTTCAAAGCCATTGTTTCTAATTTTTAGGGACTCTTTAATGACTGGCATAGTACTACTGGATTGGTATAAAGCCAATGTGGTGCCTATATTTAAAAAGGGGTCGAAATCTTTACCAAGTTATTATAGAACTGTTAGTTTACATGCTATAGTTGGGATGATACAGGAGAGTTTAATAAAAGACCACCTAGATAAGTTCTTGCTGGAAAAAACTATTTTAAGCAACAGACAGCATGGATTCATGAAAGACAGAAGTTGTCAAACAAATCTGATTTCTTTTTATGAGGAGGTGAGTAAAACCTTGGACAGAGGGGTGGCAGTGGACGTGGTATACTTGGATTTTGCAAAAGCATTTGACACAGTTCCCCACACGCGGCTAATGTGTAAGGTAAAGTCTACGGGCTTGGAAAAATCTTTATGTAAATGAATAGAAACTGGCTAAAGGAACGTATTCAAAGAGTAGTGGTTAATGATTCATACTCTAAATGGTCTAGGGTTGTCAATGGTGTACCCCAGGGTTCAGTGTTGGGGCCCTTACTTTTTAATATATTTATAAATGATATAGGGTCTGTGATTAAAAATCCCATTTCAGTCTTTGCAGATGACACCAAGCTGTGCAGTGGAATAACGTCCTTACAGGATGTCTTCAACTTACAAGCCGACCTCAATGCACTGTTTAATTGGGCAACTATGTAGCAAATGAGGTTTAATTTTGAATGTAAAGTTATGAACTTGGGGGCTAAGAATATGCATGCATCATACATACTAGGGGACTAGGGGGAATACAACTGGGGGAATCAATGGTGGAAAAGGATCTAGAAGTTCTGGTGGATCACAAGCTTAATAATGGCATGCAATGCCAAGCTGCGATTTCTAAAGCGAGCAAAATCTTCTCTTGTATTAAAAGAGGTATAGACTCCAGAGAGAGAGATATCATATTACCCCTGTACAAATCATTAGTAAGACCTCATCTGGAATATGCAGTTCAGTTTTGGGCACCAGTTCACAAAAAGAACATTGGGGAACTGGAGAAAGTACAGAGAAGGGCAACCAAACTGATAAGAGGCATGGAGGAGCTCAGCTATGAGGAAAGATTAGAGGAACTTAATGTATTCTCTCTTGAGAAGAGGAGATTAAGGGGGGATATGATCAACATGTATAAATACATCTGTGGTTCATATAGTGAACTCCATGTAGAGTCATTCACCCTGAGGTCATCACAGAGGACACAAAATTTAATCTGCAAACACAGAAAGGTTTTTTCACAGCTCTCATTGTGAAGAAACCTTTCTGTGTTTGGAGATTACATTTCATCACAGAGGACAAGGGGGCACTCTTTATGTCTGGAGGAAAAGAAATTTAATCTCCAAACACGGAAAGGTTTCTTCACAGTGAGAGCTGTGAATATGTGGAATAGACTCCCTCAAGAGTTGGTATTGGCCAGCTCAGTGGATTGCTTTAAAAAGCCTAGATTCTTTCTTAGATTCACAGAATATAACTGGATACTAACATTTATAGGTAAAGTTGATCCTGGGAATATGTGATTGCCTCTCGGGGATCAGGAAGGAATTTATTTCCTTGTAGGAGAAAATTGGATCATGCTTTGCTGGTTTTTTTTGCCTTCCTCTGGATCAACTGTGGGTATAGGATTATAATTTTTTTTAATGGTTGCACTGGATGGACTTTTGTCTTTTTTTCAGCCAGACTAACTATGTTGATGAGTGCAAGGGCCTCTTCCCCAAAACTTTGGCTGTTGGTTTTGGGGGTGCAGAGGGACTTATCAGAATCTAGAAACCCCCTTTAGGATAAGGGGGCCACCAGATATCTACTCCCCCCTGCATGAACATACCACTACTCATTTAAAAAATCTATATCACTAGTAAATAATCGCACACAAATATTTGACAATCCCTTTAAAAAAAACCCTCAGTGTGGTCTAGAGAATCAGGTCCACTTATTCATGATGAATGATGTCCACCAATTACCAAAAGAAAAACCTGACAGTCTGCACTCTCATTAACCCATTTGCTCCTGTTGCACTACACAATGCTAATAACAGCTTCCTGAGCTTTCATTTGGAATGTAAACAAAGTGGTAGGGATGGTGGCTGATATCACTGAGCAAATATGGCCATGGCAACATTTGGTCAGTGATCTCAGCCACCATCACCGCCCTTTGTTTATCTTGCCAGAGATTCCCTGCCAGCTAATAAATGGGCCAGCTGATGTCACTAATTTTTAAGGATGCAGCAGAAATTGGAACCCTCTGCTTCCTTAACACACTTTTATACCAACCTGTAATACCCTTTCATTACCAGTCTATTTCCAGTTTTCAGGGCTGTGCTAGTTTGACTGACAATTACTCTATCATGCAACATTGTACCCAAATTAATTTTATATAATTTTTTGAGACAAATACAGCTCTCTTTTGATGGTATTTAACCACTTCCCATCTGCTCTATAGCAGAAATACTGCCACAGGGTGGAACGGGTACACAAAATCACGTGTATATAAACGCTGACCCACAGGTGCAGTGATTCAGTGACCAAGCGATCAATCATCTGATTTAGGCCAGTGATGTTCTGCCTGAATTGGATGATCAATCCCTGCCCTATCAAAAATCTTCCTGTACCTGTGTTTACACTTACACAGATACAGGAAATTAGGCAATCTTCTCTGTCTGGGACAGAGAGGCCCAGAGAGAGAAGATTGCCTCATTTCCTGTACCTGTGTAAGAAAGGAGACATAGTGAGTAAAAACAGCACACAATTTTAGTTAGAACACTTTAAGGTCACATTTAACCCCTTGATCGCCCCCCCCCCCCCCACACTTAGTTAACCTCTTCACTGCCCTATCACCAGTCTCATTAGTACAGTTTATAGATTTTTTTTTACTGACCATTATATTAGTGTCACTGGTGACTTCAGCTAGAGTTAGTGTCAGTTAGTGTCCCTCCCAGAGAGCTTCAGATTGCCTTCATTACATCAGTCATCACATTTAACCCCTTGATTGTCAGGAACACGCTCACATACACAATAAACCTCCATTGCTAGCATAGTGTCTGAACAGAGCAATACTTTTGATCAGATCAGCACTATACTAGCGTTCGCATTCGTATAGTGTCCCCAAAAATACAGCGTTAGCAGGATCAGCCCCAGCACCTGCCAACACCTGCATTTAGCCCCTACGCTTATCCCTCTCCCTCCCCTCCCCCAGCAAGTTCAGTGTCAGTAAATCACTGTCACTTGATATATTGCACACAAAACCGCAGTGCTCACATAATCAGGCCTGATCTCTGTTAGCACTTGCAGGTAAATGTTTTTGTAACGGTTCAAGCAGTCCCTTAAAGCCAGGTGCTCTTTTTCCTGTGAATTGCACTAGTTACCTATACATTTGTGGCCAAAACGTCCAATGAAAGGTACTCTAGTGAAGAGGACCATTGGTCCTGACGAAGCTGAGTGAGATACGCCCATCGGCGAAACGCGTTGACGTCATACGTCAGATACGTCACTTCCGGTCATGCGCACTAGGTGGAACGCACGCTGACCCATAAGGAGGAAGCCATCTTCACATGCCATGAGGCAAGCGTGAGCAGTACAGGCGCTGAGAGGGGGCTGGAGCCCGCGGTATATCGGCGGATGTCAGTGGTGGTTCCTGGGCCTCTGTGGCCGTGTTTGGCAATATCCATGAAGGACATTTCTTTCATTCCCTTTATCCACGGCACAGGTGGTGAGTGGATTGTTACAGGACATTAGATATACGGTCCTCTGTGATCAATATGACCTACATATCTTATTGAGTGCAAGCTCTGTCAGTGACTTCCCACATTATTTGTTTCACTACAGGATGGGGACATTATGGTGCTTTGTGTAGGATACAGGACATACCGCATATAGCTCAACAGGCAGAAGATTCCTTGGGATATGTTTTGCTTTTCCTACAAAGGGTGGTGTGTAGTCCACATACAGTGGTGAAGACACCATTTCAAGCAGAGTGCTGCAATCTGCACCTTTTCTCCCATCCTGGGAATAAATGGGGCTTATTTCCATTCAAAAGCTTTATGATACAGCTGTTCACATAACAGATGAACGGGCCCCAACCACGTGTGCCGGCACAGGAATGTATTGCATCATATATGTGACATTTATGTCTTTTTCCAAACAGGCCTGAGGCTTACTGTTCCCCTCTTTACGCTTATTGTGCTTACCGCATTTCATACATGTGATATACGTATATCCATAGTATAATTTTTGGATTCCCTGTTCGGGATTCACCATTATGATATTGGTGTAAATTCATTATTTAATATTATGGTATACCTATGGTATAATTTTTGGATACACCTCTTCAGGGAAGTGTTTACCTATGTGTTTGTACTACAGAGATATTAGACTCTTGCAGTCACTTTTTCTGTTGCACATACATTTAGACCGGTCTTGATGTCATTTTATATGGTTTTAGGTCTGTGTGTTATTGTCTCATACTGAGGTGATGGTAAACCAGGGCGAATGCCCATATGTCATATTTATATCTGTGTAATAAAGCATAATTTTTGGAAAATTTTCTGAGTGTCACGGTCTGTTCATAATGTAGCCGCTTTTCTGTGAATCTCTTTTCACAAACCCCCCTTTTTTGAATGCCTTTTTTGGCTACTGAATGGAAACCAAACATTGGGTGACACGATAACTTAATTAACAACCTCTTAATAACTACCTATAATATACTCTAGTGAAGAGGCCTACAGGATTCTGAGCATGTCAGATGAAAGCGAGGGGGAAGCCTCACTGACAGAATCTGCTTCAGAATATGAACTTGTAGACAGCAGCAGCACCCTGACAGATAGCTCAGACGATGGAGAAAAGGTCCCTGCTAAGATCAGGTGTACATGACCCTGTTCCCAGGTTGCTGAGATGTTACAATCGCATCATGGTTCTCATATGCAGCAGAGTGCTAGTACTAGTGCCGCTCAACTTTTTGGTGAACTGGAGAGCACCAGCAGCCTAGTACATCCTGGTCTTATACATACCAGCACTGCAGTATCACTTGGTGACATGGCGCGTCCTATAAGTGCAGTACAAGCTGGTGTGGTGGCTAGCACAAGTAGTGTCCCGCAGCCACCAAGAATTCTAACACAGGCCCGTAGAGCCCCTAGTGTCCTTCTGGATGTGCTTGCAAATCCCAATTGGCAGCCCACAAATTCTGCAGCACCCATACTTCCCCCATTCACTGCCCAACCCAGAAGTCAGGTGGAAACAGCAAATTTAACTACTCCCCTTGATTTTTTGGAGCTGTTTTTCACGGAAGATCTGTATACATTGATTGTGGATCTAAGCAATTTATATGCACAACAGTTTATTGCCACCAACCCACATTCAAACCTTGCCAGACCATTTGCATGGAAACCCATTATGGTTTCAGAATTTAAAGTTTTTTGGGGCCCTCAACATGGGCATTACTAAAAAAAATTTATTGCGGTTGTATTGGTCCACAGACCCGATTCATCAAATGCCCTCATCAAATGTTCTCTGCTGCCTTGGCCAGGCATAGATATGAGAATATAATGCGTTTTATGAATTTAAATGACAATACACTCTGTCGTCCTCGGAGTGGCCCTGAATTTAACTGGCTCCACAAAATTCGGCCCCTCGTAAATCACCTTAACCAAAAATTTGTAGATGTCTATACTCCCCAGCAAAACATCTGTGTTGATGAGTCCCTCATTAGTTTTTCTGGCCGCCTTGCATTCAAACAATTTCTCCTCATCAAGTGTGCCAGATATGGGGTCAAGATATATAAGACCTGTGAGAGGGCAACAGGCTATGCATATAAGTTTTGGATTTATGAGCAAAAAGACAGTCAGTAGAGCCCCAGATTACATGTGGAGCAGTGGCAAGATTGTTTGGGACTTGGTGTCATACTTTTTCCATATGGGGTGCCACTTATACCTTGACAATTTTTATTCAAGCGTGCCACTATTTTGACATTTGTATAATCTTGGAATTGGAGCATGTGGCACCATGTGACCATTATGCCATAGCTTCCCCCAATGGCTTGTATTCCAAAAATACTTCATTAATATGAGAATAGACAAGATAGCATATAGAGCATATACAGCTATAGATCACAATCATAACATAGACATGACATGTTGTCTCCCGTTTCGCAGACGGGACTTATTTTAAACTGTAATACAAGGCCATGTGGAGTGGAACAGTACATCAAGCATACACTACAACCAATGGATACGCAGAGGAAAGTGGATACAGCAATGTAGGTGTATGTTATCACGTCTTGAATCTCGGCATTTATTTATGATGGAGTGGTATGAAGATTAGGGTATGGAAGGCACTAGATGTTGTGGACGTCATGGCTTATGTATTCATAACTTGAGTGTATGATATAGTTGAGATGAGTCATATCTGTGTAAAGGTAAGTGCTCCATTTGGTTGGTGAAGAATGAATGATAAGGTGGTATGACAGGTGTGAAAAAAGAGAGGTCGGAAAGAAGAACAGAAAAAAAAAGAGATGCGGGATGAGATGGTAGGGGAATACGGGGGAAGGGAAGAAAAAAAAATGTATATGGGGGGGGGGGGAGTGAGAGATTACGCGGCAGTAGCGTGTATAAGTACTAAAAAGTTAAAATGGAGCACCTCCCCAAGTATTAGCCAAGCCAGAAAGGTAATTATAAAGCTTAGAATATGGAACGTGTAAGATCGGAGAGGGGTAACATGTGGATCAGAAACCCCATAAGGCGTGTCATGATATAGCTCTACAGCCCATCCTTACGTGTGGTAAAAGTGTCCCCGGGGATCTGGGTATTCCCCTATACAGCATTGTATTAGGTCATTTAGTCCGGGGATATAGATTGATCATTTACTATTAAGTGATAGGAAGGAGTGGATTTGAAATGACTCCAGCATGCCCATGTTTTCCTAAATCTCTCCGGATGTTCCTTAGCTATAGAGATCAATTCCTCCATTTCTTCAGTCTTGTTGATCCTAGCATACCATTCTCGTACAGTGGGAACATGTGTTGAGCGCCAGTGTACTGGGATACATTGCTTTGCAGCTTTCACCATGTGCATAGCGAGTGACTTACGGTATGTCCGAAATGGAAGTGCGGTATGGTGAAGCAAAAATTGTGCGGTGGAAAGGTCTAGGGCATACGTGGTAAATTGTGCGATTGTAGATTGAACTTTCTCCCAGAAGGGTTGCAACAATGGGCATTCCCACCAGATGTGCAGGAGTGTACCCGAAGTTTTATGGCATCTCCAACACAAATCAGGAATGTTGGAGTCAAAGCGGTGAAGCAGGGATGGAACCCTATACCATCTAGAGTATAATTTAAAGTTATTTTCTTGTGTGGAGACACATAAGACCCTTTGTGCATGTGTTCATATATGTGGCCCCAGTCTTCAAGTGAAAGTTGGATTTGTAAGTCAGAACTCCAGGCCTTGCAAGCTTTGCTGGTTGAGAGGTCACTGGTGTGTTCTAGACATGTATAAAGCAGGAATATAACATGTCTCTGGGGAGAGTCCGTTGAGCAAAGTTTCTCAAAGGGGGTAAGATGTCTAGTGTAGTCTTTTAGATGGGGTGAGCTGTGGATAAAGTGGTGGAGTTATCTGTACATCCACGGCGTTAAGGTCAAGGTAGGCCATTTGTTCATAAGGCGGTCTCTGGATAAGAACAATCCATCTCTGAAAAGGTGATGCAGACTCACGCTGTCTGTGAGACCAGATCCCACAAGAAAGGCATGAGACATACCAGGGGGGAAGCCTGGATTCAATCTGACAGGAGGGGGTGGGCCAGGTGTGGATGAGAACGCTATATGTTTATTGATTTGATGGTAACAGGACAGAGTAGGGCCTATGAGGATATGTTCCTTGAGTTCAGATGGAATGTGAGGTTTTAGAAGCCAAGGGGAAGTGGCGAGCGGAGTCTCCGAAAAAGCCGCTTCCAATTCAACCCAGGCCTTGCGAGCATGGTTCATGGACCAGTCGACTATTCTTGCCATTTGACAAGCTTTGTAATAGTGGGAGATGTCGGGTAGCCCTATACCTCCACATGTTTTGGGCATGGTTAGTTGGTCAAAGCCAATTCTAGGACGTTTATTACTCCATAGAAACGAGGTACATAATGTTTTGTATGACTTGAAGAAGGAATTGGGCAATTGGATTGGAATGGTTTGTAGTAGGTACAAAAGTCTAGGAAGCACATTCATCTTGATGATAGCTGCTCTGCCAAACCAAGAAAAAAATGGTTTATCCCATGTTTGCAGATCTTTAGTAATGTTACGCAGGATAGGTAGAAAGTTTTTGGCATAGAGTTCTGCGAGATGGGTTGGCCATTGGATTCCTAAATAGGTGATGGCTTCTGATTGCCACGTGAAGGGAAAATTAGATTTTGCATTACTAATCGCATCCTGGGATAGGGAAACATTGAGTGCTTGGGATTTATTGAAGTTTATTTTAAAATAGGCCAGATACTGAAACATCTTGAAATCTTGTAGTAGGTTAGGTAGTGTAATGTGTGGATGTGTCAAGAAGAGTAAGATGTCATCAGCGAAGGCTGCTATTTTGTGAGTTTTGCCATTTATAGAAATCCCTTTAATATTGTCATTCTGTTTAATGCAATTCAGGAATGGTTCCAATGTAAGAATAAATAGGAGGGAAGATAAAGGGCAGCCCTGTCTGGTCCCATTACTTATGGAAAAAGCTTCTGAAAGAAGGCCATTGACTTTCACTTTAGCAGTCGGTGCGGTGTATAGCGACATGATAAAGTTCAGAAGACGGGGAGGTAACCAAGACCAACCAGAACTGCTTCCATGTAGTCCCAGGCCAATCTGTCAAAGGCCTTTTCAGCGTCTAAAGAAAGGAAGAAGCCAGATTGCTTCTTCTGTGTTAACCAATGGTGTATGTTGAGTGCCCTGATCGTGTTTTCTCTAGCCTCTCTACCGGGGACGAACCCCACCTGGTCAGTTGAGATAATAAGATCTACGATATGCAGTAAGCGGTTGGCCAATATCTTGGCAAAAATCTTAAGATCGATGATCAATAGGGATATCGGGCAATAGTTTGCTGGTAATGTCCGGTCTTTATTTTCTTTAGGAATTAGCGTGATATGGGCTTCGGAGAGAAAGAGCATGGGCTGTCCTGGGGTATCTAGTAAATTAAAAGCTTTTAGGAATGGATGTGCTAGGACGTCAATGAAAGATTTGTAATATGCCATAGTCAGTCCATCAGGTCCCAGGCTTTGCCTGGTTTTAATTGTGCAATGGCCTGTTGCAGTTCTTCCAGCGTCAAAACACCATCCAATTCTTTTGCTTGTGATTGGGAAATGGGTTTAGGGAGAAACTGAGCAAGAAAAGACTGGATAATGACCTTACGTGGTCTAGCGTCCCCCGATGGTTTGGGTGGTAAAGGTAGGTTGTACAGGGAGGTATAATATTTTTCGAATTCTGCTGCGATATCCGTGGAGGTAGTAAGTGAGTGACCTTGTTTAGATTTAAGTTGAGAGATGTTACTAGACGCTTTTTTAGATTGCAAGGCACGAGCTAAAAACCTGCCGTACTTATTTCCATGTTCGTAAAAGAGTTTTTGCGTTAAAATGTACTTCCGCTTTGTTTTCTTTTCCACTATGTCTTGAAGTTGTTTGCGAGCTTGGTCAAGTTCGTATGCAGACTCAACCTCCTTGGCGCGCTTATGCGAGCATTCCAGTGTACAAACTTTTTGGAGTATGGAGGTAAAAGACGCTTGAGCCATATGTTTCCTAGAAGCAGATATGGAAAGCAAACGTCCACGAATCACACATTTGTGTGCTTCCCATTGAGTGAGGGGAGACGTTTCGGGGGACAAGTTTTCCTTAAAGTAAATGGTTAGAGATTTGATTTGCGCATTTGAGTAATAACGGACGAATCGGTAAGGAGAAAGGAATCTAATCTCCATGTTTTAGATGTAGGAGGGGCATCGGGAATTTGTAAAGTCATCGTAATCGGATGGTGGTCAGAAAGAATCATTGGTTCGATGGAGGCAGATTTCAATGTGCCATGTATTATGGAGGACAAGGTCATTCAATTCAATTTTAATCTGTTTAAGTGCTCGGTAGGGTTGTGATGAGAAGCCTGTCGATGTATCTATTAAGGGATTCAGTGCTACATTAAAATCACCTCCAAGTATCAAGAGACCCGAATGGAATGCTGCTAGAGTTTTGGAGATTATACGAAAAAAACTCACTTGAGATGTATTTGGGCTATAGATGTTTGCTAAAGTGAGCGGTTTATTGTGTAGGGTGCCTTTAAGGAAGAGGAATCTTCCCTCTGGATCCTCGAGAGATTTGGTAATCATGAGCGGGAGTGTTTTAGAGATCAAAGGGGATACTCCTTTTGCTTTTACCTCTGTGTTAACTAAATGATATGCTGTGGGATAATTGGCATTGGCAAATATAGGGATGTGATCCACTCGAAAATAAGTTTCTTGAATGAAAAGCTCGTCTGCTTGCAGACTTTTCACGTAGGTCAAGATTTGTGAATGTTTCTCCGGTATATTTAGGCCTTTTGCATTAAGAGATGCCACAGTGAGTCTACAGTGGGTTCGTACAGATGTGAGTTTAGTGGACATTTTATTTTTATAGAGGGAAAAAAAGGGGGGGGGGATAAGAGTGGGGGTGGTTGGGGGAAGGACAGAGGTAGAGGAGTGAAGTAGAATTGAAAGAGTTGAAAGAAAGAATGAAAAAGAGTTCAAGAAATGAGGTGAGAAGCATTAGGCATTCACATTCAAAAACAGACAGATGTGATGATGTTTAATCCCAATACTTCTCTAGAGGAGTAAATTCCGGGGACAGAGTAATCCAGCTATGCTGTCCTGTAAAAGCAGTCTTAAGGTATTTGGAGTATGGTATAGTAGAAATCGGAATTGTGTCAGATCCAGAGGAGGCCTCCGTGAGGTGCCTCAGGACAAACCCAACTAAAACCTCAAGGGCCCACCAGTTATCGTGGGAATGAGAAGCAAGTGTAATGTAAAGTCCAGTAAAAGAAAGCCATGACACAAGGAGGTAGGTGGATGTCAGCTAGTTGTGAATGAGAGAGGTTCATAAGGTAGCATGGGGCTAAACATAGGCGATAATACCTATAAAGGTGTGTTAGTTGTAATACGGTAATCATTTGTAGGTGGGACTCGAGGTGGTCACTCGTGTGTATAAAGGGAATATGATCTAATGGCCATTGCTAATGTGTTTAGTAATGTGTAATACTATTTTAGGAGGGCATTAAGGTGTGACTATGTCACAGGATTTGGTGTAGTTATACAGTTACAGTACTATAGTATCACAAGGTGAGCAAGAAATAAAGGTAGTGATTCTGTAAATCTGCGACTGGTCACACGTCATGATAAGGTCTCCTATAATATGCCAAAGTAAACTGCAAACACATTAGTTGTATATGAAACCATAGACATAGCAAATGATGTGATGCAATAACAATCAGAAACGTAGTTCAAGGGCCAACCTTCAGGTTAAACTGCGGCTCTATGATCCTAGTAAAAAAGAAAAAATGAACTCAAACGGGACGTAGTACGCTGTACGACAGGCCACCACCGTACAAGGAGACAAACTCCAGAATCACATGGTTAAGAAAAACCACTGAGGAAGTATCATGCGGTTGTGGCCAGTCGAGAGTGTTGTCCAACATAATCCAAAGACACGTAATTAAAGACTAACACAACTTTAAAGCACACTGATATTGTGCATAACGCATTAGTGAACTCCTATTCAGTATACATGCTGCTACATCATGTCTGAAGACAGTTAAGAAGCTGAATTATGAGAACTAGGAGAACCCTAGCCTGCTAGGGTAATCATATCCAAAATTAAGAGTGATGTGAATGCCGTCAAGCTATAAGAAAAGAGGGAGGTGATATTGAATCGATACTGGGGGGAAGGGCAATAGTGCATTACCCGCAGTATGTCACTTGTGAATGCATACATCTGGATGCGTATGTGTGAGTAGGGGTAAACATTATAGTCAAGAAAAAGCGCATAGGTAATTAAGACTTTTGCGGATAAACATAATGGGCGAGGTATGTGCGTAGGCAAGGCATAATTCTGTACCAGCAGTATCACAGAACCGTAATATGAACTCACAGATATCAGGCTCCTTCCAGAATAGCCTGTGGGTCATCGAACATACCCAGCGGGCAACTCAGGAAGGCCACAGTATACCAAAATAAGATAAACAAAATATATCAATTGCATGACCTGTCCTATCTGGGGAAACCATCTGCAAAGTTTGTTAAGATTCAGTGACGCATACATAAAACCAGGAAAATAGGCATTCTGTAGCACTGGATCTCACAATTGCATCACGCTCGGTCGAGACCACCAGCAAGATGCGCAAGGTCGTCATTGACCGATCCTACAGAATTCAAAATCGGTAAGAGTATTGACCACATCTCTGTGGACACCGCTACCATGCAGCCTGCAAAAGTCAAGAGCCAGCATAATCCCGGTGTCCACAATCAAAATCGGTGTACACATATAATGAGCAGATATTGTACATAAGAGTGAAGACAGTCCATTATAATACACATACACTAGCGCCTTGTCTCAAGGTGGTTAGGATTACCTTCGGAGGTGAAAATGAACCAGGATTTGTAGAGGAAGCATTTGGAATGTTAGTTCAGCTGTGAGAATAGCCAGTAAATGGATAAGCGGTAATGCAGTGATGTGAGGAGAGGGGGAACGGAAAAGTGTTATTCATGACATGCCTTACGGTGCGCTGGAGAGGCTGGAGGATTGTTCCCAAGGTTGAGCCGTTGGCTTGCGGGAGAGGACGAGGTGCGGTGGGACAGTCTACGTCGCCTTGTTCCTCCATGATGACCAGCAAAGTGGGCCTCCATTGGTTCTTCTTCCAGGGATGTGAAGTGGGATTCGCCTGACCAATTAGGTATGTCCACTTTAGGAATTTCGAGTGCTTTGCAAAATGGTGCTACATCCTCCAGGAATCTTAGGAGCGCTGATCTCCCAATGTGTGTTGCTAAGAGGCCAAATGGGAATCTCCAGCAGTAAGTAATACCCCTGGAGCGTAGTAGATCCAATAAAGGGCGCAAGTCCTTTCTACGTTGTAAGGTAAGATGTGATAGATCTTGAAAAAATGTAATGTCTGCTCCATTAAAGATCACACGATTGCGCTCCCTAGCTCTACGCAATATTTCTTCTTTAAGACGGAAATCGACTAACCAACAAATTATGTCTCTTGGGGGATCAGACTCTCTACCTCTAGGGTGTAATGCCTTATGGAGGCGTTCAAACTCAATAGGAGACTCTTGCGGTCTTTCCAGCAGATCATTGAAAATGGTTAAGAGCGTTTGGTTGAGTTGTTTCAGGTACACCGCGCACCCTTAAGTTATGACGTCGCCCCCTGTTGTCCAGGTCTTCGATGTGGCGATCCAGCTCTCTTAGGTGCATAGTTTGCATATCTATCAGCGTGCGAATATCATGAATGGCAAGGTCATGTGTGATAACTTTATCCTCCACCGCTTCAAGCCTTTGGGCTACCGCCTGCATATCGATATGTAAATCTGCTATTGCAGCAGAGAGGGTCTCTTTAAAATCTGATACAACCGCTTTCAAATCCTGTTCCTGTTTTCAAATGAGGCGTCTTGTGAAGCGACTGTGTGGGAGAAGCAGGAGCCGAGGCCTCAGCGTGTTCTGGTGTCTGAGAACGGAATAACTCTGGAATGCTGCGATTTGTGGAACCGTTAGGCCTGTGGGGGGATCTGGAGCATGGGGTAGCAGGTCTCCTTTACCCATAGCAGCAGTGTCTCTCCTTAAAAGTATCAAAACTTTCACCTCCTTGTGTCAAGTCTTCCGTAACTAAGCCACCATGTTTTCTGGACCCAGGCTGGGCCCCACAGTGTTTATAAACTTATGTGCAACTCTGTAGGACGATCGAGGACTACAATGACGGCCTCAGATTGTATGTGGAGGTCAGTAAGTGGCGATCCTTGTATTTGTGCAGGCCCCGTAAAGTGTAGGTTCTCGGGTCCCTCAGGGTGAATGTAAGGGGCCCTTCTGTACTCCCCAGATGCAGGGCTGCAGGAATTGAAGGTTTTGTGGGCCCTCTGGTGGCTCAGTAAGGTCTATGGCAATGTGGGCACCTTGAGTCCCCCAGTGTAGGCTGTGCCCCTGGCCCACTGATGGCTCATTAAGGCCTATGGAAGTGTGGGCGTCTCTAGGCCTTTATTACAGGCCGTATCCCCTGGTCTGAATGGAGGGGGGTCTGATAGGCCGGGGGGGATGGCCTGCTGTTCCGGGAAGGGGGTCTCTGATCCACAGGAGCCCCCTCCCGCCTCCAACCGCTTACACCTGGCTTCCAGGCGGTATTGATTTTAGCCATGGCCCTGCCTTCAGCAGGCCGTATTAAGCCACAGTGGATCGCTGCTGCGGAGGGGGGCGATATGCACCCGGCTCACCTCCACTGCAGTCCCGCTTGTGCCGCAATGCCTCTGCCTGTCACTCCAAGTCCACTGCCGCCTGGCGGTAGTGGATTGTGTGTATCTCCGCCGGAGCTCCAGGTCATGCGACTTGTCTGGTCACCATCTTGGACATGCCCCTTCCCAATAGCTTGTAAATACCCATCTTAGAAAGAGGGAAAAAGTCTGCTGAGAAATTATGAATTGCTCGCAGTGAAGTGAAAGGACAAATGGGATGTTTTCGTCCTGTCTTTCATTCACGCAGACGCGACCATCCTAATCTCCACAACAGCTGGTGTTTTAGAGAAGCCCCTCTGTGTCCATGACTATAATCTTAACATGGGAGGGGTGGCCTTTAACGACTGGATGATGAAGCCATACTTAGTTTCCTGAAAAGCCAGACGCTGGTACAAAAATGTGTCTGCTTATTTATTTCAATTGGCTCTATATAATGCGTTTGTGATTTACAAAGCAACTGGACATAGTGGATCCTTTCTAAAATTCCAGGAAGAGATCATCACGGCTCTTTTGTATCCAGAAGGTGCTATGGCCCAAACCCCCAACCCAGATTCAGTTAGCCGACTGCAACAGAGGCATTTTCCCAATGCCATTTCTAGTACCCCAACCCAAAGGACACCCCAAAAAAGATGTTGTGTCTGTAGCAAACAGGGAATTAGGCATGGCACCTGATTTTTTCTGTCCCTCCTGTCCTGGCCAACCTGGCCTCTGCCTCAAGGACTGCTTCAGTCACTACCACACACTAGTGGAGTATTAGTATAGGGTATAGCACTGCACAGTTCAGGGCACATATTTGCACAGGGTCTTGAAAGATGTTAGGTAGTCAGGAAACTGGCTATCGCATTTTGAGAGACCCTACAATCTAGTTAAAGTTGAAAAAAAAAGTAAAAAAAACCCATAAAAAAATAAAAAAGTAAAAGTACAAAAAAAAAAATAAAAAAAAAAAATAATTGTAGTTTTTTTGTTGTTGTTGAGTTATTATTCTACTACTATGGTTTTACTGTTTTATTGTCAACTATTGCTGTTTTCTTTGCAGCAATGCCATTCAGCTGCAGCACTGACCTGTTTATTCTGAGAGCAACAGGAACTTGCTCTCAGAATATACATAAGTAAGTGTGCAGTACTGTTGGATGAGATTTTTCATTCACAGTTATGCCCAAGCATGGGGGCCTTGGTGGACAGTGGGTGGATGGCCCTTATGCTTTGACATATATTTAAAAAACAAATTTTTGGCAGAGCTTTCCTCATCCATATTGACCAATATGAATAGAGGAATCTGAAGAACAGTTCATATGTGCCCACCATTAGAAGTGGGTGGATGTAGGGCAGTATATTCTAATGGTGGGCATACCACACACTTTTTATGCCATAGATTTCTTCTCTTTTTTTCATTCAGCCCACAGGCTGCATAAACAAAAAAGAATATAGCATATATACCCTAAAAGGACCAGCGATGTACTGGTACAGCACTGGATTTGAGTGGTTATACTAGGATGATGCCTGTAGCTGCAGGCATCATCCTGGTATTGTGTTTTTAAGCCAGCAATTGGCTTTCATGTAAAAACCTAGTGGCTAATTATCTGCAGGATTGCTTTTACAAGCAATGGGAGAAGATGCCCCCCTCCCCCGCTGCCTTCCACTGTCTTCTCGGGCAGTACCGTGCTGTTGGGGGAACCCGAGAATGCAGCTGGTGTTTCTGCCAGCTGACCATAGAGCTGGTTGGAGACCGGAATGGTGCCATTCATCTCTATAGTCTAAGAAATCGGAACCTACCAGCATTTCATCACTTCAGTTTCACAGGACATAAACAGCGGAAATTTTATATTGGTAAAGCATCTGATAACACCTATCTTGGTGAGATTAGATGATGTAAGGGCAGAGGAGATATCTACTGTCTAATAGACCCCAGATTTCTCAAAAAAGAATACCTTTCAATGCCCATTGCAGTCACAGGGGATATATACATTCCCTGTGATAGCAATAAAAGTGATAAAAAAAAAATGAAAGGGACAGTGTAAAAATGATTTAAAAAATCTAAATAACTAAAAAAAAAAAAAAAAATCGCCCTCGACCTCCCCCCATGCGAGCGTTGACCCAGTGCTGGTATGTAAACAGCGGTTGCACCATGCATGGGAGGTATCGCCTCGAACGTCAGATCAAGGGCAGTAATTCTAGCACTAGACCTCCTCTATAAATCTAAAATGCTAGCTTGTAAAGGTTTGTAAATGCTTGTAAAGCATTGCCTATGGATATTAAAAATGCATGCAGTTTTTCACCATTACACAGGGCATGCACAGTTTTATGTTTCAATATTTTTATTAAATTTTTCAGAGATAAACAGGGAAAAAACAGAAATGAGAAATGGTTCATTCATACAATATTGCAATAGACTTTATATAGTTGAGCATTTTGTTGTGGTTCCGCCCATTGGACGGTGGAGGCGTTAATCTTGTTTAGCAATATCATCAGAGGTATTCATGTGCGTATGATGAACCTTGGTGAGGAGTTTGGGATGTTAGGGGGTTTTTGGTGGAGGTGTGGGGGAGGATAGGATTGGGGGAGGAAGGGTATAACTGGGTAAATGAGGAGATACCAGTCTTGGTGTGGGAGGTAATTTCAGCTCATAATATGTCATCAGGGTTGTATAGAACATTTTGGGTGATTTAGCCATCAGGTCCATTGATTATTGAATTTTTGATAGGAAGAAGTGTTAATTGCGGATAATTTTTCCATTTGACATTGAGTGTTAAGGTCTGTAATTAATGAAGTGATTGAGGGGGTATTATTTGTGTTCCATAATCTGGTAATATTAATTTTGGCAGCAAAGAGCATGTGGGTAATAATTGTTTGGGAATGAGGGGGGAATTTTTCGATTCTGATGTGTAGGAGTGCTAAGGAGGGGTTCGGGACTATCAAAATTTTGGTTATTTCGGAGATTAATTGAAAAGTAGTATTCCAGAAGGATCGAAGTGACTTGCATGACCAAAGAATATGTAGTGTTGAGCCTGGCTCACCACATTGTCTCCAGCATGTAGGAGATTGTTTTGGGTAGTAGATGGAGAGTTTGACTGGGGTCAGGTACCATTGGTGGAGTATTTTTAGATATGACTCCCAGTGGAAGCTACATCGGGTAGCTTTATAGGTGTTGTTGAAGGTATTTTCCCAGCATTTTAAAGTTATTTGGTCTGAAAGGATTTTTTCCCAGTTAGTTAGGTAGGTTGTTTGTAGAGTAAATTGTAAGTTTATAAGAAATGTATAGAAGGTGGATATACCTTTACCTGGGTATTGAGGTTTGGTGAAGAAGGTGTAGGCTGTAATTGGTATCTTAGTGGTGTGGGGTAAGGTAGCTGTTTGTAAACAATGAGCAATTCTTAGGTATGTAAAGTTTTCAGTGGTAGGGAGATTATACTTGGTTTGGAAAATTTGGAAGGGGCAAATAGATTGATTGATATAGAGGTCTGTTATGTTTGTTATCCCTTGTTTTGTCCATTGGGATAAGTCTAATGAGGGAATGAGAAGGTGTAGTATATTGGTTGGAGTAGGTACAGTATATGTTTGACATCTTTAAATTTAGTGGATAGGAGGTCTCGCCAAGCTTTTAGGGAGGCTTGAATGCAGGGATGTTTTAGTTGGGGTTCGTTTTGGTTGGTCGGTGGGGTCAAGAGTATATTTTGGGATTTAAGTGGTTGAAAAGGGAGGGTTTCCATTATAGACCAAATTTTTTCCTTCGATGGATTCCACTAGAAATATAGCTGGTCTAAAAGCGTAGTCGTGTAATAAGACTTGAGGTGTGGGAGTCCTGCTCCTCCTTTAGTTGTAGGGTATATTAAGAGATTGGTGGTACATCTTGGGTTTTTTTAGTTCCATAGGAACTTTGTGAGGATTGTTTGTAGGTTAGAGAAGAATGAATTAGGGATTGGTATGGGAAGTGTGCGAAATATGTATAAGATTTTGGGTAAAATATACATTTATAGAGTCACCACTCGGCCTAGTTTGGAGAATTCTGAAGTGCGTAAAGTGTTTAGTTCTCGGTGGATCGTTTCAAGCAGTATTTTGTGATTTGCTGCATATAGTTGGTCTGCCGTTGGTGTGAGTCTGATTCCTAAGTAAGGAATGTTGTTTGTTTCTCATAAAAATGGGAATTGTTTGGCTAGTTGGGCTTGGAGTTGGGCTGAGATGTGAAGATTAAGTATGGAAGATTTGGGTTCATTAAGTTTGTAATATGAGACTGCTGAGTAGGTGTATAGGTGTGAGCGAATCGTTTGGAGGGATTTTTTTTTGGGTTGGTTACCATTAATATAATATCGTACGCAAATAGGCTAATTTTGTGTTCCAAGTTAAGGTGTGTCATTCCTGTAAATGATCGGTCCTCTCTGAGTTTGGAAGCTAGGGGTCCAATAAGGAGCGTAAATATTATCGGGGAGAGTGGACAGCCTTGTCTTGTACCGTTTGAGATGTCAAAGGGGTCAGATAATGTGCCATCTGTCAGTACTCTAGCGGATGGATGTGAATATAATGACAAGATGGCATTCAGCATCCAATCTGTGATGCCGAATTTTTGAAGTGTGAGTTGCATGAATTGCCAATGTATCTGGTCGAATGCTTTCTCTGCGTCTAGATATAGGAATAGGGAGGGGCTCTTAGTACTTTCTAAGTTGTGTAGGAGGGAGATAATTCTTCTGGTAGCATCGGGTGCTTGGCGAGCTGGGATGAAACCTACTTGATCTGTGTGAATAAGGGTGGGGTGGTAGGGGAGAATTATTCAGGATATGATTATTGCGTACAATTTTGTGTCGGTATTGAGTAATG
Organism: Staurois parvus; assembly: GCF_062004578.1. Taxonomy (NCBI): domain Eukaryota; kingdom Metazoa; phylum Chordata; class Amphibia; order Anura; family Ranidae; genus Staurois; species Staurois parvus. The sequence goes on along the minus strand of NW_028318390.1, from coordinate 3,868,857 downwards.
AAATTGGCCTGTAGTTTTGGACAAGTTGAGGGTCTTTGCCTGGTTTTGGTATAGTCGTTATGATGGATTACAACATGTCTTTGGGGAATGAGCCTGTGGTGGCAGCATGATTGAAGAGTTTGGTCAGGTGTGGTGATAAGTCTGTGGAAAGGTGTTTATAGTATTCGTTAGTGTATCCATCGTTTACTGGTGATTTGTTAATTGGGAGTGTTTTAATGATCGTTTCTATTTCTTTGGGTGATATTGGGGTAGAAATGGAGTCGGTCTGAGGATAATTGAGGGAGATTGGTCGTTTGGAGAAATTGTTGTAAGGATGTGATTGTTGGTTGGATGGTGTCTGGGTTGTTTTTAAGGTTATATAGGTTTTGGTAGTATGTTGCAAAGGCGTTAGCTATGTCTTGCGGGTTTGTGTTTAGGGTATTCATAGATGGGTGTTTAATTGAGGATATTTTGGATTTCAGCCATTTTTGTTTTACCGATTTGGCTAACAGAGAGCTGGCTTTGTTACCTAGTGAGTAGAATTTCGCTTTCATTTTTTGGAGATTTATATTGTATTTGTGAAGTAGAACAGATCTTAATTTATTTCTATCTGCTGTCAGGGACGAAGAGATTGTTGGGTCTTGGGATTTTTTGTTTCTTTCCTCATTTGTTTTGATTGCATTTGTTTTGATTGAGGTTAGGAAATTATCTATTTGTTGGGTTCTGTTTTTGTTGACACGAGCGTTTAGTTGTATCAGAATACCTCTCATGTATGCTTTATAAGTTGACCACAGAGTGGTTATGGATATATCAGGGGTATCGTTAAATTCAAAAAATGTTCTGTATGCATCTATTATTTGTTGCTTGTAGTCTTGGTTCTTCAGTAAGATCTCGTTCAATTGCCATAAACGGGGTATCGACGAATGTTGTTTGCTGTCAAGTAAGATAGTGATCGGAGCATGGTCTGATCAAGTAATGGTACCAATCTTGGAGAAGGTGACGTGTTGTAGAGTCCGTTTATCGGTGATGAAGAAGTCAATTCTAGAATAGGATAAGAGGGATGGGGAATAGTAGGTATAGTCCTTTTCTGTACTGTGTTGGCATCTCCAGATGGAATGAAGAAATTGGTTGAAGGATTGTTTTGAAGATCTTGTTTTGGATGATTTGTCGAGAAGAGGGTTCCCGATAGTGTTAAGGTCTCCACCAATGAGAAGTCTACCTTTTCTGTGTTGATTTATTATGGAGTTAAGTTTGTTGAAGAATTGGAGTTGATTGGTGTAAGGACCATAGACGTTCACCAATGTATATGTAATATCATTGATTTTGCAGATCAATATGTGGTAGCGACCTTTTGGGTCTCCTGTTGCCAAAATAAATTGGAACTTCAGGGAGTCTCTTATGGCTGTAATGATGCCATTTTCTTTTTAGGGTTTGTTGTCATATATACTGTGGAGAGATGAGGAATATTGAATTTAGGAATTTTGGCTGATGCAAAGTGGGTCTCCTGTAGGAATACGATGTCAGGTTGAATGGAGTGGACTTCTCTCGAGAGCAAGGACCTTTTGAAGGGGGAGTTGAGACCTCGGACATTTAGCGAAGATATAGTAATCATTTTGTTGATTGTAGATGGTTTGAATTCCGTAGCTGTCGTGTTTCCGATGCTGTGGGGATAAGTGGTTTTCCGCATGGTGGAGGTGGTGGACAGCCAGGTGGGCATGCACAGTTTTAAAGCATGTCATGTTTGGTATCTATTTACTCGGCCTTTACTCCAATTGACTCTTGGGGGATCAGGAAGGAGTTTTTTCCCCTGCAGGAGCAAATTGGATCGTGCTTTACTGAGTTTTTTGCCTTCCTCTGGATCAACTGTGGGTGTAGGATTATAACTTTTTTTTATGGTTGAACTGGATGGACTTTTGCCTTTTTTCAGCCAGACTAACTACATAACTATGTAAATATTGTGTTTTTGTGCATTAAAAGTAAAAAAAAGTGTATTTTTTTCATAAAATCGCTGCACGAGTACTATGTGACATAAAAAATTCCAGCATCCACCCTTTTATTCATAAGGGTGTTTTCTTTAAAAAAAATATAATGTTTGGGGGTACAAAGTAATTTCCTAGCAAAAAATACTGATTTTTTCATGTGAACCAAAACTGTCAGAAAAGGCTTGGTCTTCAGGTGGTTAGAAAAGTGAGTGATCTGTGGCATAAACGTCTAATGCAGGTCATAAAATGACCCCTTTTTGCAAAGTAGACACCCTAATCTATTTGCTGGGAGGCATGTTGAGTCACTAGCAGAATTTATTTTTTACCACAAGTTTTTGGGAAATGACAAAAAAGAAAAACATTTTTGTTACACAAAATTGTCACTTAAATGATTTATTGCGGAGGTGCATGCGCGGCCGGCTACTGGATGGACGCGGCTTGATTACCGCTCCGTCCCGCTGCCAGACTTACCTCGGCACACACCAGCCCTTAGACTCCACAACGATAGGAGACATTCATGAAGGGTGTACAACCCTCACGGACGATGCCACGCCGCCGCAAATCCCCGGGACTACCAGGGAAACTTACAAATTTTTTCCCTACCGTGTCGGCGGGAATCCAAGATGGCGCCGGCTCCACCACAGGCAGACACAGCAGCCAGGTAAGAGACAACACTCCCCAGCATCCAGATGTGCGGCTGAGGGCTCCCCTGTATCCTGGAGACCCGGGTGAGTCATCTCCTCCTCTGTCACCCACCATAAGCAGCCCAGTAAAATCAAGGCCACGCTTAGAGGGGGATTCCTGCTCAGAAAACTCATTGCTTATTCCTTTATCTCTTCATATCAATGCTGAGCCGTCAGTAATAGAAGCATTTCCAGCGTCTGATCAGCCTATTACAGAATTATGTATGAAAAATATGTGATTATCCCTGCGTCAAACGTTACACAGTGATATAACAGCATCACTATCCCAGATCTCCACTGTGATTCAGCACCAAGACCATAGAATATGCCACATTGAGACGAGAATGGGAGAAATGGTCATGGCGCATAATGACCTAATTGACGCACGTGTGGACCACACCACAGACATTGAGCAAATAAAACTGAAATTAGCGAACCTGGAGGACCGCTTCAGATGCAACAATATCAAATTGAGAAGTATCCCGGAGAATATTACCAATGATGCATTGCTCCCATATATTCAACAATATATGAAACACCTCATCCCATCTATCTCTGATCTTGAGCTCGCTATAGACTGAGCACACCGAATCCCTAAGTCATCTTTCCTCTCAGCATCAATCCCCAGAGATGTTCTGGCCAGCATTCACTTTTATCACGTAAAGGAAAAAATAATGGCTGCAGTCAGAAATCCCCCACCACTCCCGCCATCACATGCAAATATTAAGTTATACGCCGATCTGTCAAAAGCCACACTCCTCAACCCCAAAAAGCTGGTTACCATTACTAAAGCCCTACGAAATCATGGAATAACTTACCAGTGGGGTTTTCCTACAAAACTGACTGTCAAACACCATGGTAGAATATACATTATCAAAAATTTGGAAACAGGCATTGACTTGCTAAAATCTTGGAACATAATACCCATGGATCCGCCACACCCGCTTGTCACAACAGCCAACAAATGGAGGCAGAGTGACCTCGGCCTAGTGCACCCTCAAAGTACCACAATTGTCTAATCTCAGGTATTGTACCAACTTACTCAGTTCTGACAAACGTCCCTTTTCGTTAATACCTATGTTACGAGTTATTGTTCGGCATGACCTCTGTCGCGGTCACAACCTACTTGCACCCCCCTGTTTTGAGGTAGCATATTCCGCTACTCAGCTTACTTGCGTTTTTTGCTATTTTTTTTTACCCCCTTTCATCTTCTTCCCTTCCTGCATTACCAGTAGAGATGAGCGAATCGAACATGACGAAGTGGAATTCGTTCCGAAGATTTGGAAAAATTCTATTCGTGACGAATCCGAAGATTAGCAAACTTCGGATGCACGAATCGAATTTTCCCAAAAATGGCGGCGACATGTGTGGCGACGGAGAAAATGGACAGAGAAGATGGGGCGGGGATCTCTGGGAAGGCGTGCAGACAAGGCGCGCTGACCCATAATGCATTCATGACATGTGATCGCATTAGCCAATCAGCAGCCAGCCAGCACTGTGTAATGGTGGAGCTATAAATCGCGGCCATCTTAGAATTCTCCATTAGCCTCCGGTCATTCAAGAGAGACAGACCTGTGTGTATTAAGGGACAGAGTTAGGGCCACAGAGACTTTAGGGCCACAGAATCGTTACTCAGGGACACAGAATCGTTACTCAGGGACACAGAATCGTTACTCAGGGCCACAGCTATCAAAGAATCGAAAATTTAAAGTGACATATACCCTTTTTTTTTTTGGTGGCTGTCGTGCACAGATGGTGCTGCAGTTTGCCGATTGTGCAAAATAAACTGACTTTCTGCTTCACAACCACTATTGTACGTTCAAAGAGTTAAATCCATTTACACGCCGGCTGGCGGTAATATTTTTTGGGTGATTAGTGCATTCCAGTGACACAAATGTACAGTTTCCAGCCAACGGCAAGCTGCAATTGACCGATTGTGTACAATAAACTGACTTTCTGCTTCACAACCACTATTGTACGTTCAAAGAGTTAAATCCATATACACGCCGGGTGGCGGTAATATTTTTTGGGTGATTAGTGCATTCCAGTGACATAAACGTGCAGTTTCCAGCCAACGGCAAGCTGCAATTGACCGATTGTGCTATATAAACTGACTTTCTGCTTCACAACCACTATTGTACGTTCAAAGAGTTAGATACATTTACACGCCGGTTGCCGGTAATATTTTTTGGGTGATTAGTGCATTCCAGTGACAGAAACGTACAGTTTCCAGCCAACGGCAAGCTGCAATTGACCGATTGTGCTAAATAAACTGACGTTCTGCTTCACAACCACTATTGTACGTTCAAAGAGTTAAATCCATTTACACGCCGGCTGGCGGTAATATTTTTTGGGTGATTAGTGCATTCCAGTGACAGAAACGTACAGTTTCCAGCCAACGGCAAGCTGCAATTGACCGATTGTGCTAAATAAACTGACTTTCTGCTTCACAACCACTATTGTACGTTCAAAGAGTTAAATCCATTTACACGCCGGCTGGCGGTAATATTTTTTGGGTGATTAGTGCATTCCAGTGACATAAACGTACAGTTTCCAGCCAACGGCAAGCTGCAATTGACCGATTGTGCTAAATAAACTGACTTTCTGCTTCACAACCACTATTGTACATTCAAAGAGTTAGATCCATTTACACGCCGGGTGGCGGTAATATTTTTTGGGTGATTAGTGCATTCCAGTGACATAAACGTACAGTTTCCAGCCAACGGCAAGCTGCAATTGACCGATTGTGCTAAATAAACTGACTTTCTGCTTCACAACCACTATTGTACGTTCAAAGAGTTAAATCCATATACACGCCGGGTGGCGGTAATATTTTTTGGGTGATTAGTGCATTCCAGTGACATAAACGTACAGTTTCCAGCCAACGGCAAGCTGCAATTGACCGACTGTGCTAAATAAACTGACTTTCTGCTTCACAACCACTATTGTACGTTCAAAGAGTTAGATCCATTTACACGCCGGGTGGCGGTAATATTTTTTGGGTGATTAGTGCATTCCAGTGACATAAACGTACAGTTTCCAGCCAACGGCAAGCTGCAATTGACCGATTGTGCTAAATAAACTGACTTTCTGCTTCACAACCACTATTGTACGTTCAAAGAGTTAAATCCATTTACACGCCGGCTGGCGGTAATATTTTTTGGGTGATTAGTGCATTCCAGTGACATAAACGTACAGTTTCCAGCCAACGGCAAGCTGCAATTGACCGATTGTGCTAAATAAACTGACTTTCTGCTTCACAACCACTTTTGTACGTTCAAAGAGTTAAATCCATTTACACGCCGGCTGGCGGTAATATTTTTTGGGTGATTAGTGCATTCCAGTGACATAAACGTACAGTTTCCAGCCAACGGCAAGCTGCAATTGACCAATTGTGCTAAATAAACTGACTTTCTGCTTCACAACCACTATTGTACGTTCAAAGAGTTAAATCCATTTACACGCCGGCTGGCGGTAATATTTTTTTGGGTGATTAGTGCATTCCAGTGACATAAACGTACAGTTTCCAGCCAACGGCAAGCTGCAATTGACCGATTGTGTACAATAAACTGACTTTCTGCTTCACAACCACTATTGTACGTTCAAAGAGTTAGATCCATTTACACACCGGGTGGTGGTAATATTTTTTGGGTGATTAGTGCATTCCAGTGACATAAACGTACAGTTTCCAGCCAACGGCAAGCTGCAATTGACCGATTGTGCTAAATAAACTGACTTTCTGCTTCACAACCACTATTGTACGTTCAAAGAGTTAAATCCATATACACGCCGGGTGGCGGTAATATTTTTTGGGTGATTAGTGCATTCCAGTGACAGAAACGTACAGTTTCCAGCCAACGGCAAGCTGCAATTGACCGATTGTGCTAAATAAACTGACTTTCTGCTTCACAACCACTATTGTACGTTCAAAGAGTTAGATCCATTTACACGCCGGGTGGTGGTAATATTTTTTGGGTGATTAGTGCATTCCAGTGACATAAACGTACAGTTTCCAGCCAACGGCAAGCTGCAATTGACCGATTGTGCTAAATAAACTGACTTTCTGCTTCACAACCACTATTGTACGTTCAAAGAGTTAAATCCGGTTTTATTTTTGGGGTGCTTATTGAATTAAAGAGTATGTCAGACAACACGCAGAGGAGTGGCAGAGGAGGCAATGTTTCAGGAGCGAGCAGACGTGGCAGCAGAGGAAGGGGTCGAGGCAGCACTAGTCGCAGCCAGAGGCCAGTGCTCCCGGTGTCATCCAGTGGTCGTGTCTCCACCGACAACCCTGCCGTCATCGATTGGTTGACTCGGTCGTCTTCCTCTTCCCAGGTCACCTCTGACACCTACAGCCAACGGTCGGTGGGTACGTCAGACACAACCGTTAGTTGGCATGGCCCGGGAGCAAACCCACTGAAATCACGTGTCCTCGACCTGCCCCTGTCCTTTGGTGTTCCCTCACCAAGCGAAGTATCGCATGTTGTGGGCTCAGCCCCACTGTACAGTGAGGAAGAGCTAACAGAGGGCAGTCAGGAACGAGGGGAGACATCCGCCTCTTCAGCAGCCAGGCGAAGAAGTACTGGCGAGGAGAGTGGCTCGGTAGCCGGTCTAGAGACAGGTCTCTCTCCTGACCCACACGCAGCCGAGGGGACTAGTAGTGACGCGGAGACCCTAATTGATGATGATGAGGCTGATCGCACTTGGCAGCCTCGTCGTCATCAGCCTATTGCTTCCGCATCATCAGGAGAAGAGGGTGGCAGCTTGGCAGCGAGCAAAACAGTCGGTGGGTTGCCCAGGAGGCAGCAGGGTCGCAGCAGTGTCAGTGGAGCCAAACGGCCACGGAGTAGAGCACCAGCTCCACTGCAGCCTACCACCACGGCCAGTAGTGGTGCCGGTGTGCACGGAGGAAGTAGCAGTCAGCCAGTGAGGAGTAGCGGGGGCAAAGTTTCCTACTCGGCGGTGTGGCAATTTTTCGTCAAGCCGCCCGAGGAAGTAAACGTAGCCGTATGTCGACTATGTGGCCAGAAAGTCAAGCGTGGCCAGGGGGCCAATGTTGGGACTACAGCGTTGCGTCAGCATATGCAGCGTCGCCATTCGGTGGCCTGGGAAAACCGTGATAAAGATACGGCGGTTCTGCCTGCTCTAGCCCCCGCTCCATCACCCGCTCTGTTACTTGCTCCGTCACCCGACGTCAATCGCCCTCTATCAGCCAGTCAAGGCTCCAACACCTCTGCTGAGGGGAGTTGTCGCTCGTTGGCATCTTCCGCTCGTTCAGATGCTCCTTCTCCTGCTACTCCTCTTCACGGATTCCGTCAGCAGTCTTTCTTGGAATCCGTTTCCAAGAGACAACAGTTTGCGAGCACGCACCCGACGGTGCAGAAGCTGAACGTCCTCCTGTCCAAGTTGCTGGTGCTACAGTCCCTCCCTTTCCAAGTGGTGGACTCAGCACCTTTCCGAGAAATGATGGCTTGTGCCGAGCCGCGGTGGAGAGTGCCAAGCCGGCATTTCTTCGCCAAAAAGGCAGTGCCAGCCCTGCATTCACATGTAGAAGAGATGGTGGGCCAGTCTTTGAGCATGTCGGTCTCTGCCAAAGTGCACGGCAGCGCCGACGTGTGGAGCTGTAACTACGGTCAGGGACAGTACATGTCATTTACGGCCCACTGGGTGAACGTGGTGCCGGCACAGCCGCACCAGCAACTTGGACAGGTCACGCCGCTTTTGCCTCCACGTTTGCACGTCCTTGGTCCGGCAAAGATGTCCGCCTCTACCACCTCTTCTTCCGCCGTGTCCTCAGCCGCCACCCCCGTGCCAAGTCCCATTACCCGACCGGCATATCACATGTGCAGGGCGCAACGGTGTCACGCTGTGCTGCACCTGGTATGCCTAGGCGAACGTAGTCACACAGGGGAGGAACTTCTGAGTGTAATGAACAGAGAAATCGACAGATGGCTGTCTCCGCGCAAACTGAAAATCGGAACCATGTTGACCGACAACGGAAAGAACATGGTGTCTGCTCTGCGTCAAGGAAGGTTGTGCCATGCGCCATGCATGGCTCACGTGTTCAATCTGGTTGTCAAGCGGTTCCTAAAATCCACCATCCCACTGCAAGACATCCTTAAAATGTCACGTAAACTTTGCATGCATTTCAGCCATTCCTACACCGCAAAGCACACCCTCCTTGAGCTGCAGCGGCAGAACGGAATTCCACAGCATCGCCTGATCTGCGACGTTGCAACAAGGTGGAATTCAACCCTACACATGTTAGACCGCCTTTACGAACAGCGAAAGGCCATCACCGATTTCCTGATGTTACAAGCGGATAAAGGTACTCCCCTGTGTAACTTAGATGTCAGCCATTGGCAGCTCATGCGTGACACCTGCCGCTTGCTCAGGCCCTTTGAGGAGGCCACGCTATTCGTGAGTCGGCAGGACTATGGGATGAACGACGTCATTCCTCTGTTGCACGTCCTGGAACAAATGCTGTTAACAATGGCTGGTCAGGGTGCGGTAGACGTGGCGCACAGATCTCAACGCCACATGACCCCTGTGGGGGCAGGACAGGAAGAAGAGGAGGAGGTAGAGGAGGACATTGGTGCTCAGGAATTATTGAGTGAAATGGGTGGTTTTTCCACTCAGCGGACAGGAGTGGAGGAGCAGGAGCATCTGGTAGAGGAGGAGGAGGAGACAGAGGACCCAGACGCACCGTGGCAGTATGCTGTGGAGATGGAGGCAGGGAGTCCCTCGCATTCCTTGGCACAAATGGCCCATAGCATGCTCGGTTGCTTGCGTAGCGACAGCCGAATAATAACCATCAGACAGAGGGATGACTTTTGGCTGTCCACCTTGTTGGACCCTCGCTACCGTTCAAAAATGGTGGCCTTTTTCACACCTGCTGAGAGGGAGGCCAAAATAACGTACTATAAAAACCACCTATGTAGTCAGTTGGTCTCTGCCTTTCTGCGCCAACGTCCATCCTCAGACACTGTGGGCCCTGTGCGCTCGCGTTCTGCTGCCATGGCAGCAGGGGAGGGGTGGGGTGGTAGGAGCAGTGGCAGCTCCACCAGCAGCGGCTGCCTCAGTCTGCAGTCGATGATGAGTAGCTTTCTTCACCAGCGCAGTGAGGAAACTACTAACCAGCCGCAGCAGCAGCAGCATCAGGTGGACCTGGAGCAGGACCTCAAACAACAGGCTTGGGCCTACTTGGACAGCACCCTGCCAACCGAGGTAGACAATCCCCTTGACTACTGGGCAACGAAACTTGACCTTTGGCCCCAACTAGCTGAATTTGCCCTTGAAAGGCTGTCATGCCCGGCCAGTAGCGTGGCATCGGAGCGCGTGTTTAGTGCGGCAGGAGGTATTGTAACTCCGCGAAGGACACGACTGTCCACCCAAAGTGTGGAGAGACTCACGTTTGTGAAAATGAATCAGGCGTGGATTAGTCTGGATTTCAAACCACCAGTTCCTGACACAACTGACTAAATCCGCCATGAATCATGCCCCAAACATGTTATTAGGGACAAATGGAAGACCTCCACCTGATCCGTACATTTGTATATATATTTTATTGAGAGGCTGCTGGTCGGCCGACTCATGTTTTGCACATTTTTAATGACTTATACTCTGCAGGTCGGGCCCCTCATGAATTGGTGTTTTTAAATTATTTATACTTCGCTGGACGACCGTCACATGAATTGAACCTTTTTAATGACTTATACTCTGCTGGTCGGGCCCCTCATGAATTGGTGTTTTTAAATTATTTATACGTCGCTGGATGACTGTCACATGAATTTAAACTTTTTAATTATTTATAGTCGACCAGTTCCAGACCGATGGAATAGCAATTTTTTTAAATATTTATTTGACACGTGTTGTCCATCTCATCAATGAGGTGGACTGTTTATTTATTGGCCACGGTTTGGCCCCCTCCTGTTTCTTACATTGTTAACTTGTTGTATCGGTCACGGTTTGGCCACGTTTGGTTGTCTTGTTAAGATTTTCTGTAATGTACACAGTTACGCTTGACTTGTCGACTTTCCACAATCTACTAAGGTATAGCATCGCATCAAAGTTTTTTTTTTTTTTTTGGTCTAAACCATTTCTTATAATGTCAATTTGTAGGATACGCCGCTGTAAGGCGACCTACTTTTTTGTCACAGTGTAGACATCTATTTATAGGCCGATGTTTGGCCAGAAAGATATATTTAGTAATAACCTAGCCGTTCAAGCCGCTCACTGAACACCTCGGGAATTGCTTTGTATATCTGTTGTCTTAGGGGCCGCTGTCTGGCGACATAATTTTTTGTCACTGTGTAGACATCTATTTATAGGCCGATGTTTGGCCACAAAAATATATTTAGTAATAACCTAGCCGTTCAGGCCGCTCACTGAACACCTCGGGAATTGCTTTGTATATCTGTCGCCTTAGAGGCCGCTGTCTGAACAGCTCATGAATTGCTTTCTATATGTGTCGCCTTTGAGGCCGCTGGCTGGACAGCTGATGAATTGATTTGTATATATGTACTTATTGTCCGCTGTCCAGACAGCTCATGAATTACTTTTTGTATATAGCCTTCCAAACCACTCTCAGAATAAGTCATGATATTCATGCTGTGTATAGCCTTATAGGCCAATGGTCAATCAAGTCATGATTGTTATAGTGTGTATAGCCTTATAGGCCGCTGTCTTTACAACTTTATAATTCCATGCAGTATATAGCCCTATCGGCCATTTTCTGGCATCCAGTTGCTGTAGCCCCCATCACCACACTGTGCCACGGGCCCCTGTACCGCCTTCTCATACTGCTGCCAGATCCATCCTCTGCCATGTGCGTCTTTGTCGTCTGCTCACGCTGCTGGGTTCCAGTTTTAAACCTAGGCCTGTGTATGGCTTCCGAATACTGCTGCCTCCACCGCCACCCTGCGCCATGTGCCTCTGTCGTCTGCTCACGCTGCTGACGGCTTCCGCTTTTTAACCTAGGCCTGTGTATGGCTTCCGAATACTGCTGCCTCCACTGCCACCCTGCGCCATGTGCCTCTGTCGTCTGCTCACGCTGCTGACGGCTTCCGCTTTTTAAACTAGTCCTGTGTATGTCTTCCGAATAATGCTGCCTCCACCGCCACCCTGCGCCATGTGCCACTTTCGGGTCTCCTCACACTGCTGCCAGGTCCATACTGATTCATGGCCCCCTGTACCGGCTCCTCATGAATGTGGTTCAGCGGGTTTGCATCACTTAACGGCAAATCATTGACAAATGCTGGGACGTTCAGTGTTGTGCGCATTAAGCCAGACACCAAAGGGCAGCACAGACCTGTTATTACTCGCTCATGCATGGCTGAACAAAACCAGTCTCTACCACAAATTGGACCCAGACCTGCCCAGGGTCTCGTAACTAGATTGCACGGAGGAGTAGAGTCCGTTATCGGAATTAAATAGACAAAACGCCACACCAAAAAGAGTGGCCATTTCCAACACTTATTCCAGAAAGAGGAACAACCCGTTTCATATACGGCCCGTAGACGTTTCACGTCTGCCACATTCAGTCGATTTAAGACGCAAGCTCCACTTCCTGTGGTCTCTGACCATCGATATACCTTTAAGTGTCAGCTTTGAAGCTATATTCCCACCGGAGCACTGACACTGGTGCCCTTCCGTCAACATGCCTTTAAGTTTCAGTTTTCAACCATATTCCCCACAGAAGCCAAACTCTTGGGTATCCCAGAAGCTGCTCAGCGGGTCAGGGCAATAAAGCTCCCGGTTCGCAGGTTGTTCCGTCTTATGGATGGAAGTACGACGGTATATGATCTTCTTCGCACCCACGGCATTACCTCATAAAATTTCTGCATTGCATCTGCAATCACAACGCTGACTTCCCGGATCGCCACTCAGCCATTGGACTCTTGATAGTCGTCTCCCCACACTGCTGCTGGGGGGACTTTTTAACCTAGGCCTGTGTATGGCCTTCAATTGAAGCTGCTTCCGCTCCGCCACTCTGCCATTGGACTCTTGATAGTCGTCTCCCCACGCTGCTGCTGGGGGGACTTTTTAACATAGGCCTCTGTATGGCCTTTAATTGAAGCTGCTTACGCTCCGCCACTCTGCCATGGGCCTCTTGGGTATCCCAGAAGCTGCTCAGCGGGTCAGGGCAATAAAGCTCCCGGTTCGCAGTTTGTTCCGTCTTATGGATGGAAGTACGACGGTATATGATCTTCTTCGCACCCACGGCATTACTTCGTAGAATTTCTGCATTGCATCTGCAATCACAACGCTGACTTCCCGGATCGCCACTCAGCCATTGGACTCTTGATAGTCGTCTCCCCACACTGCTGCTGGGGGGACTTTTTAACCTAGGCCTGTGTATGGCCTTCAATTGAAGCTGCTTCCGCTCCGCCACTCTGCCATTGGACTCTTGATAGTCGTCTCCCCACGCTGCTGCTGGGGGGACTTTTTAACCTAGGCCTGTGTATGGCCTTCAATTGAAGCTGCTTCTGCTCCGCCACTCTGCCATTGGACTCTTGATAGTCGTCTCCCCACGCTGCTGCTGGGGGGACTTTTTAACATAGGCCTCTGTATGGCTTTCAATTTAAGCTGCTTACGCTTCGCCACTCTGCCATGGGCCCCTGTACCGCCTCCTCATGCTGCTGCCAGGTCCAGAGTGTGTCATGGGTCCCTGTACGGCCTCCCATTGCTGCTGACTTCATCGCCAGACTCTGCCATGTGCCACTTTCAGGTCTCCTTACACTGTTGGTGGGTTCCATTTTGTGATAGGGTGCTGTATGGCCTTCCATTGCTGCTGCCTCCACCGCCACCCTGCGCCATGTGCCTCTGTCGTCTGCTCACGCTGCTGACGGCTTCCGCTTTTTAACCGAGGCCTGTGTTTGGCTTCCGAATACTGCTGCATCCACCGCCACCCTGCGCCATGTGTCTCTGTCGTCTGCTCACGCTGCTGACGGCTTCCGCTTTTTAACCTAGGCCTGTGTATGACTTCAGAATAATGCTGCCTCCACCGCCACCCTGCGCCATGTGCCTCTGTCGTCTGCTCACGCTGCTGCCAGGTCCATACTGATTCATGGCCCCCTGTACCGGCTCCTCATGAACGTGGTTCAGCGGGTTTGCATCACTTAACGGCAAATCGTTGACAAACGCTGGGACGTTCAGTGTTGTGCGCATTAAGCCAGACACCAAAGGGCAGCACAGACCTGTTATTACTCGCTCAAGCATGGCTGAACAAAACCAGTCTCTACCACAAATTGGACCCAGACCTGCCCAGGGTCTCGTAAGTAGATTGCACGGAGGAGTAGAGTTCGTTATTGGAATTAACTGTGAGGGACTTTTAAACCTAGGCCTGTGTATGGCCTTCAATTGAAGCTGCTTCTGCTCCGCCACTCTGCCATTGGACTCTTGATAGTCGTCTCCCCACGCTGCTGCTGGGGGGACTTTTTAACATAGGCCTCTGTATGGCCTTCAATTTTAGCTGCTTACGCTCCGCCACTCTGCCATGGGCCCCTGTACCGCCTCCTCATGCTGCTGCCAGGCCCGTAATCTGCCATGGGCCCCTGTACCGACTCCTCATGCTGCTGCCAGGCTCGTAATCTGTCATGGGCCCCTGTACCGCCTCCTCATGCTGCTGCCAGGTCCAGAGTGTCTCATGGGTCCCTGTACGGCCTCCCATTGCTGCTGTCTCCATCGCCACACTCTGCCATGTGCCACTTTCAGGTCTCCTCACACTGCTGGTGGGTTCCATTTTGTCATAGGGTGCTGTATGGCCTCCCATTGCTGCTGCCTCCACCGCCACACTGTGGCTCCACACTCTGGTTTTGGCCCCGTGACTGCCCAAATGAGTGAAGTGTGCGGTGATTCTAAGATCGACGGCACTCATCTGCATGTCATACTGACTGACAGTATTATTTCTCTTCCCCAGCAGACTCCAAGGCCATTTAAATTAAAGGTACAGTGTTCTGCACTAATATAAAGGCTCTCTGAAGCCTAGAAACACCCTTTTTATAAGTTAAATTCACAGCAAATATATTCGGCTCGAAGCGAATTTATTCCGCAAATTCGGCGAATCAGCCGAACCGAATTTTTGAATAATTCGCTCATCTCTAATTACCAGTCGAGTATCTGTCCCAACTCTTCTATTACAACTGGCAATTCTTACTGGAACGCACCATATGAACACTGCCCTATTATCAATACAGGCTTCCTGCGTTCAAGACTACACGTAACCAACGTCCCTTGGCACCACCAGAAATGACTAACCTACTTCAGTAACCAGATCAACGATTATCAAGATGATTAATATCACATCTCTTAATGTTCGTGGCTTAAACTCTCTGTTTAAGAGGTCAGTGCTCCAAAAAGAAGCCCGCGCACTCCATGCCGATATTCTCTTCCTACAAGAATCACATTTCGCATCTGCCAAGATTCCCAAATTGTCTTTACATCAATTTTCTCACATCTATATGGCTACTAACCCTAAGAAAAAAAATGGCATCATCACAGCTATTAAAGATTCTATGCAATTTCAGTTCATCTCTGAAATAGCGGACCCCCAAGGACGGTACCATATCCTAGTCTGTAAAATTGATGAGATCTCGTATGCTTTGGTAAATGTGTACGGTCCCAACAGTAAACATGATATTCTACAAGAAACTCTACTCTACCGTATACTCTAAAAAACAGTGCAGACTCCCCATCGGAGGAGACTTCAATGTCATTGGAAACCCACTCTTGGACTCTTCCTCAGACAAGCGTTCCTCTAAACAAAGCTTTAATAACTTTCTACATACCCAATGATCTCTACGATATCTAGCGATGTCAGTATAGTACAGAAAAAGATTATAAATACTACTCCCCATTCCACCTATCCTACTCCAAAATTGACTTTTTTGTTACATATAAATGGACTCTACAACATATCACATCTTCCAATATTGGCACCATAACCTGGTCAGACCACGCTCCAATCAACATAACCTTGGACGACACTCAATATTCTTCAATCCCCCACATCTGGCGGCTGAATTCAACAACTCTGAAGAACCCGGACAACCAAAAGTACTTGTTAGAAGCTCATAATTTATTTTTTTATTGTAATGATACACCAGATATGTCTATATCCACATTATGGCTGGCTTACAAGGTACAGTTGTGTCCAAAATTATTCAACCCCCAATGCTGTAAAGGGGTTTAGGGACTATAGTGTACATTTGGAATTGTATTCAGAATCAAATCCTACAAGGACGTTGTAACTACCCAAATGCAACTAAAATGACATCAATTGTTTATGTAATACAGTAGTAAATGGTTCTTATGTGGTTTCTTCATTGCCACAATTATTCAACCCCTTAAAGACTACCACTCTGAAGAACAGAGGTTCATACAGGTGCTTTCCATCAGGTATTGAAAACACCTGTGGATGTCACCGAGCAGCAATCAAGCATAATAAGCACCAATTAGGCAGCTTTAAAATGACTGTGATACTCAGCTCCTTCTAGACATTTACTGGTGTGGTTACAAACATGGTGAAGGCAAGAGAATGGTCCAGGAAGACAAGAGAAGAGGTGATTTCTCTTCACAGGAAGGGCAATGGCTATAAGAAGATTGCAAAGATGTTAAACATACCAAGAGACACCTTAGGAAGCATCATTCGCAAATTCAAGGCAAAGGGCACTGTTGAAACGCTACCTGGTCGTGGCAGAAAGAAGATGCTGACTTCGACTGCTGTGCGCTACCTGAAGCGTAGAGTGGAGAGAAGTCCCCGTGTGACTGCTGAGGAACTGAGAAAAGATTTGTCAGATGTGGGTACAGAAGTTTCAGCCCAGACAATAAGACGCACACTGCGTAATGAAGGCCTCCGTGCCAGAACTCCCAGGCGTACCCCCTTGCTGTCTCCAAAGAATAAGAAGAGTCGACTGCAGTATGCCAAAAGCCATGTGGACAAACCACAAAAGTTGTGGGATAGTGTTCTGTGGACTGATGAAACAAAATTAGAACTGTTTGGGCCCATGGATCAACGCTATGTTTGGAGGAGGAAGAACAAGGCCTATGATGAAAAGAACACCTTGCCTACTGTGAAGCATGGTGGAGGGTCAATCATGCTTTGGGGCTGTTTTGCTTCTGCAGGTACAGGGAAGCTTCAGCGTGTGCAAGGTACCATGAATTCTCTTCAGTACCAGGAGATATTGGATGGAAACGTGATGCAGTCCGTCACACACCTGAGGCTTGGGAGACGTTGGACCTTTCAACAGGACAATGATCCCAAGCATACCTCCAAGTCCACTAGAGCATGGTTGCAGAGGAAAGGCTGGAACATTTTGGAGTGGCCATCGCAGTCACCAGACTTAAATCCGATTGAGAACCTCTGGTGGGACTTAAAGAAAGCAGTTGCAGTGCGCAAGCCTAAGAATGTGACTGAACTGGAGGCCTTTGCCCATGAAGAATGGGCGAAGATACCCGTAGATCGCTGCAAGACACTTGTGTCAAGCTATGCTTCACGTTTAAAAGCTGTTATAACTGTAAAAGGATGCTGTACTAAGTACTAAGATTGAATGTCACTTGGGGGTTGAATAAAACTGATAATGCTGTGAGCACAGAAAAGACATTTGTGGTTATTTCATTATAACTGTTATGTTATATTTGTCTGACCTACAAGTGCCTCTTTAATGTAAATGTAAGCAAGATGACTGAATGATCAAAAGCAATGTCAAACTGGCCAAAACACTCAATTTCAGTGGGGGTTGAATAATTTTGGACACAACTGTATATATGAGAGGCATTCTTATCCAACTCAACTCCCACATCAATAGGACCAGAACACACCAAATTGACCAACTCATCTATCTCATCTGAAAAAATCCTAATCCCTCTATATCTGCATCCTTAAATTTAGACAGAAACAAACTCTGTACCCTTTTACTGTATAAATATGACCTCAACCTACAAAAATCTAAAGCTCAGTTCTACTCCCTAGGTAACAAAGCAAATTCACTTTTAGCAAGAATAATCAAACAAAGGCGTCTTAAATCTAAAATCTCCTCGATCAAACATCCAGCAACACATTCCTTCCTTACAAACCCACAAGATATAGCTAATGCTTTCGCATCCTACTACACAACACTGTACAACATCAAAAACTATCCAAACACAACCCAACCATCAACCATTTCAATACAAAAATTTTTAAATGCCACGAATCTCCCCCACCTGACACCAACACAATTCGAGTCAATATCTACCCCAATATCATCTATAGAAATAGAAAAAAACATTAAAGCATTGCCTCATAATAAATCCCCAGGAAATGATGGCTTCACTAACAAATTTTATAAAACCTTTGCCCAGAATCTTGCCCCACGTCTTACTACTCTTTTTAACCATGTCGCTTCTACGGGTACATTCCCTAATGAAATGTTACAGTCCATAATAACAACCATTCCAAAGCACATGGCGGCAGGGGAGAGCTCAATGTAGGAGCTCGTGGACGGAGCTCCGCTGTCTGACCTCCCCAAGCCTCCAAGCCTATCCCCTGAGACATGTTAGAGCCCAGCAGTGTGGGACTTGACTTGTGGCCTGACGGCTCCCGGCGGAGGAGAGTTTGAGGCAGGCGAGGGGAGAGAGAGGAGCGGCTGAAGACTGGCAGAGAGAGAGTCCCTGGACGCTGGGAGACGAAGGGGGCCGGTGCGATCACGTGACCGGCCGCAAAGCATCACTGGGAGATCGGGAAGCCGGCCGGCCGGCGTTTTGCAGTGAGAGAGCAACGCCGACCTGTTTGCCGGTGGCCGACACATTCTCCCCTATCCCCCTAGTACCCTTGAGCCTAAAAGAAATTGCAAGGAGAACTACTGAGACCTGGACAAGCAGGCTGAAGAGACCTTGGGGAGTTCCCCCCCATGAATGGACCCTCAGAGGAACTGAGCGAGAAGGCACTCACTGGAAGAGGACATAGGAGGAGGGTGAGTGATTATGAATGAACTGTGACTTGTTTTTGAGGAACTATTGTGGTGACCTCCAAGAAATAGAGTGTAAGTGAAAGGGGGGACCCCTGGAGAATGTTCAAAAGGTGGAAGAGGTTCCCAGAGAGAAGAAGAGAGGCTTAAGGGGAAGGAGGGGGTGAGGAGGGAAGGAAGAAGAGGAAAAAAGGAGAAAAAGGAAAACCAGCAGGGGGACAGGGCAGATACTTGAAAGTTTAAAGAACTATTTCCCCTCCCTACCCACGAATTTATAAAGGACTATAAGAAGGATAAGTGCCATAGAGAAAAATGAAAAATAAAAATGTAAAAGGAAGTGGGCTTAAAGGGTCCCAGACTGGTACAATTAAAAAATATACATCCCAAGGAAACGTAACCCCAGAAAGACCCCAGAGCAGGACCGAAAAAGGAGAAGCAGATCTTAGTATGGAAAGAAGTCCTAGAGTATCATTAGGCCTTGATACTAGTAATCAGCAAATACCATGCAATATAGAGATGGAAAAAGATCTACAAATACCTAATAAAAAAGAAATGGCAGAAATGTTTAAAGAACTGGAGAAAACAATTAAACAAGAAATGGTAAATATTCGCAGTGATCTGGAACACCTGTTGGAGAGAGTTGAGGAAACGGAGGAAAAAGTTAGAGGTCAGACTCAGGCTATCTCTGAACTTGAAAAAGAACTAACTAATATAGGGAAAGCCCAAGAAAAACTGTTATATAAGGTTGAGATACAAGAAAATAAAGACAGGAAGAGGAACATCTTGATACGTGGGGTCCCAGAAAACTCAAAGGGAGAAAATCTGCAAGAGGCGGTTTGTAAAATATTTAACACTATAACAGACAGCTCTGAAATGGAAGGGTCTAAAATAGGAACCTTTAGAAAAGGAAAATCTCTGAGAAATCTGGGGAAAGAAAGGCTGAGAGATATAATAGCTAAATTCTATGAACTTCGGGATAAAGAAAAAATCTGGAAGAAGTCCAAGGGAAAATCAGTAATTAAGTATGAAGGAGGAGATATACAGATATATGCGGATCTGGCGCCAGAGACTTTGTGGAGAAGGAGAATTTTGAGACCCCTATTGGAAAGGCTGAAAGAACAAAATGTGCAATACAGATGGGGGGCTCCCGAATGCCTAATAGGATGGAAAAATGGGACTACAGCATACCTCAGGTTTCCAGAAGATTTGAAAAATTTCTGTGACAGTTTAAAAATCCAAAGAATGGAAATTCCTGGCTGGGAAGAAGAACAATGGGAAAATAGAATGAAGAGAAAAGAGGACTGGCAATATGTGGGGGGGAGGAGATGGAGGGGAGGCGAGAGGGGGAGAGGGATGGAGGAAGAAAAATAGGTCTCCTTTATCTTTTTCTATTCCCACCCTATCGCCCTCGTTTTTATTTTCTGTGCCTATGATAAATCTGGGAGGGGCTTGGGGGATAATGGGGAGGTTAGACAAGGGGAAAGTCGTCCATGGACGGAGTCTTAGCCCAAGGATCAAATCAAAAGTGGACTTTATAATCCATAAATGATTAGTAGGCAAATGTTAGGCCTAAAAAGAGGGGGGAGGGAGGGGGTTGGAGGGGGGGAGGGAGGGGGTTGGGTTGGGAGAATGGGAGGGAGGGAGGAGGGGACGGGAGTTGGGGGGGAGGGAGGGAGGGGAGGAGGTATTGGGTCAACACTCTGCATGACAGAAGGGATAAAGAGGAAGAGGCAATTTGGAAGAGAGATGGAGTTAATTGGGAAAGATGGAAGAAATACAGTTTATAACCTATAATGTGAACGGGCTGAGTAGTCCAGGGAAGAGATTTAGGTTGTTTAATGAGTTACATCATAGGGCTGCGTCAGTGGTGTTTTTGCAGGAGACGCATTTTGAGATAGAGGCAAACGTGAAATTGAAATCCAAACACTACCCAACATGGTATTATGCAGATTCTCCAAATAAAAGAGCAAAAGGGGTTGCAATAGGCTTGGCAAAGAATATGAGATTTGAGCTGGAGGATAGAAGAACCGACCCGGAGGGGAGGTTTTTATTCTTAAAAGGTAGACTTCAGGGAATTGAGTGTACTTTAGCCAATATATACTGCCCTAATAAAAACCCGGAGATGTATATGAAGGGTCTGTTGAAAAAATTAATGGAATTCAAAAAAGGGCGCTTGATAGTAGCAGGAGACCTAAATTTCTGTATGGACCCACAAAAGGATAATACCTCTTCCGTGCAAAGAGAGGGGAGTAGGTCTCTGAGAGCTTTGAAAAAAGTGATGCATGAATATCAACTAGTGGACAGCTGGAGAATAATGCATATGAAAGACAGAGACTATACCTTCTTCTCTAATGCACATGAGATATACTCGAGATTAGATTACATCTTAATAGACCATCAACTTATAGATCATCTGGTTAAAATTGACATAGAGATAAGGACGTTCTCGGATCACGCCCCGGTCGTAATGAAAATGGGATGGGGAAGAAGGTGGACTGGAGGATTAGGATGGAGGTTAAATGAGGCTCTTCTTCTGGATGAGGATTTAGCTCAGAAAATCGAGAAAGAGATTAAGGTATACTTTAAGGAGAACGAAACAGAGGAAGTATCGATAGCTACAGTCTGGGAAAGCCACAAGGTATTCATAAGAGGAATCTTGATTGCGGCAGGAGCAAGGAAGAAAAAGGAAAGAAGAGAGGGGGTCAGTGGGCTTTTAAAAGAAATATTGGACTTGGAGCAGGTCCATAAGAAGAAAATAACAAAAGACACGAGACAGAAGTTATTGGACAAAAAAGATGAGCTAGAGAGGTTGATGGATGAGGAGAAGAGAAGAGTATACAACAGGGTTTTGAACGAGAGATATAGATGGGGAGACAGACCAGGAAGATATCTAATGAGAGCTTTGAATAAAAAGAAAAATAGGAACTATATAGAAAAGATAAAAAGTTCAAAGGGGGAGTTGGTCCACTCAACTAAAGAGATTATTAAAGTGTTTACGGAGTATTACAAAAAGTTATATAATATTAGTCCCCAAGGTCCGCTAAAAGAAGCTCAAGAGGGAAGTAATGAAAAAAAGATGATATACTTAAAAAATGCGGGATTACCAAAACTAAGTGAAGTACAGTTGAACTCCTTAGACGCAGAAATTTCCCAGGAAGAAATTAAAACAGCATTAAGAAGCACGGGGGGGGGGGAAGCCCAGGCCCGGATGGCTATACAGTTAAGTACTATAAGAAATTTAGTGAAGTACTGCTACCCAAGTTGGAGAAATATATGAATGCTCTGGGAGGTGGGATGGAAGTGAGGAGAGAATCTCTACAGGCCCATGTAGTACTTATTCACAAGGAGGGAAAAGATCCATCTCAGTGCTCCAGCTATAGACCTATTTCATTATTGAACACAGATACTAAACTGTATGCAAAGGTGTTAGCAAACAGGTTGAAAGATCTAATGCCTGAATGGATCCATGGAGACCAGGTGGGCTTTGTACCAGGGAGAGAAGGTAGAGATAACGGCTTGAGAACCCTGATGCTTATTCAGAAAAGTAGAAAAGGGAAAGCCCCGGTGGTGCTCTTGTCAATTGATGCAGAGAAGGCATTTGATAGAGTGGACTGGGGCTTTATGATGGACAACTTAAAAGTGCTGGGGATAGGTGATAGAATGCGTGAGTGGATAAGTAAACTATATAGGGAGCCCACTGCAATCATCACGGTAAATGGGGAGAGATCAGAACCCATTGGAATGACTAATGGTACAAGACAGGGTTGCCCACTGTCCCCTTTACTATATGTGTTGTCACTCGAACCTCTGCTGTCAATAATAAGGAACAATGGATCGGTAAAGGGAATTCAGATAGAAACCATAGAACATAGAGTAGCGGCCTATGCGGACGACTTATTGTTCTATGTGGGGAATCCCCGAATAACTCTCCCAAATATAATGAAGATTCTGAAGGAGTACGGTGAACTATCAAATTTAAAAATTAATCCAACGAAAACAGAGATCCTGAATATTAATATATCAAAGAATGAAAAAGAAAAATTACAAAAAGAATTCCCCTTTATATGGAGAGAAAAAGAGATAAAATACCTAGGAATAAAACTCACTGCCTCATCTAAGCACCTGTATAGATTAAACTATATCTCTTTGATAAATGAGATCAGGGAAGATTTAAAAAGACTAGAAGGAGGAAACCCATCCTGGATAGGACGTATAAACCTAGTTAAAATGGTAATTATGCCTAAAATACTGTATAGATTCCAAATGGTACCAATTAAAATTCCAGAGGCCTTCTTTAAGATAATGAAAAAAATGTTAACAAGATACATATGGAAGAACAAAAAACCTAGAATAGCGTATGAAACATTGAGTAGGACTAAAGAGAAAGGGGGATTGGGTCTACCAGATGTCAAGAGATACTATAAAGCAGTGGTTTTAGCAAGAATATATGACTGGACATTTAACCATAAGGGGAAAAGTTGGGTAACAATTGAAAATGACCTTAGTGGCATTAGATTGAGTCAGATGATATGGGTTCCACCACAGTTTAGAGGAATTAAAGAAAGCACAAGTATCTACACTTTAAATGTTTTAAGGGTATGGGACAATTTACACAAAAATATGAATTGGGAATTTAATTCTATATTAATGCCTCTCACAAACACTGAGTACTTTCCCCCGGGAAAGAATAAGATATCAGGGAGATGGTTTAGAAAGGAGGATACCCAACTGAGAGATGTTTTGGTGGAGGGGGAATTGAGATCACTTAAAGATTTAATAGAGAAGAAGGGAGATATTTTTATTAGAATAGATGAGTGGAAATATCATCAATTGAAATGTTTTATTGGAAATCTACCGAAACCCCTGAGATTAAAACAGGAGTGGAATATGTTTGAAAGGTTGTTAGAAACACAAAGGGATGGGAAGCACAGTATTTCAAAAGTGTATAGAATACTCACAGAATTAGACACAAACACAAAGTTAATTTTTATAACAAAATGGGAAAGGGATATAGGAGTAGGGTTTGATGAGGATAAACAGAGAAAAATGTTTAGATTGATACACGATAATGTTAGTATGAGAGAGGTTGAGATTAATTATAAGTGTGTGACACGATGGCACATTACACCGAGTGTAGAGCACAAGATGAATGGGGAAAATTCAAATATGTGTTGGAGAGGATGTGGAGAGATAGGCACGGTGTTTCACATATGGTGGGAATGTCCGAAAATGCAGGTTTTTTGGAAGAGAATAGTCAAATTGATTGAAGAAATAACTGAAATTGACATAGGGCTAGACCCAACGACATGCCTCCTACACAATGTGGAGACATCTGTAAATAAATATAAAGACTCAGGTATATGGTACTTCTTGAATGCGGCGAAAGGGTTGATACCCAAGTTTTGGCAGAAATCTGAGTTACCGAAGGAGGAAGACTGGATTGATAGAGTGAACCAGATAGGTAGAATGGAAAGATCATACCATATGCAGGAAGATAGGATGAGTGTTTATTATAGGAGATGGGAAAAGTGGGAAAGAGCAGGATTGAAAGAGAAATATAGGAAAATATGAACTAGGATGATAGCAAAAAATTAATAAGCCTCGAGAGAATACAATGGGCTAGAGTCTGCAGAGGGGGAGGAGGGGGGATGAGGGGTGGGAAGGGGGGGTAGTGGGATGGGAAAGAAAAGAGTTTTTAGCAGGGGAAAGATAGAAATGTTATAAATGTCTTTCTGTATGAGAATTATTCCCCCTTTTTGGGTATTTGTATTAACATGAAAAATTTAATAAATATTTAAATTAAAAAAAAAAAACAAAAAACAACCATTCCAAAGCCAGACAAAGACCCCCAACTAGTCCAGAATTACAGACCAATTTCACTACTAAACACAGACATCAAACTTTATGCCAAAATAATAGCCCAAAGACTACTCCCCCTACTGCCTACACTAATTCACCCAGACCAAGTAGGATTCATTCCAGGGCGCCAAGCCCCAGACACAACTAGAAGACTCTTATCCCTCCTCCACAAACTAGATATCACCAAACAGCCCTCCCTATTCCTGTCCTTGGACGCAGAAAAAGCATTTGACCGCATACACTGGCAATTCATGAAGCTGACACTTCAAAAGTTTGGAAATACAGACTGGATGCTTTCTGCAATCCTTTCGCTCTACTCTAACCCATCCGCTAGAGTGTTAACAAATGGCTCACTTTCACAACCCTTTTTCATTTCCAACGGCACAAGACAAGGTTGCCCTTTATCCCCTATAATTTTCATGTAACTCATCGAACCCTTAGCTTCCAACCTCAGAGATGACCCGTTGTTCACAGGAATCACCCACCTTAACAGAGAACACAAAATTAGCTTCTTCGCAGATGATATTATATTGATGATAACTAATCCACACAAATCGCTCCTTGCAATTCGCTCACATCTTCAAACGTATTCAGATGTCTCCTATTGTAAACTTAACGAGCCCAAATCCTCTATTTTAAATCTCCATACCCCTACCAAAATCCAAAAAAAACTAACTGAACAATTTCCCTTTTCTTGGGAACAACATAGTATTCCCTACCTGGGAATAAAACTCACCTCTACGATAGATAAGTTATACGAGTCAAACTATAAAATATTACTTGAATCCATTCCAAAAGAACTTAATAATCTTCACACATCAACATTATCGAAACTGGGGAGAATAGCAACCTAAAAAAGGTATATACTACCCAAAATTTTATATATATTAAGCACACTCCCTATTCCAATTCCTAACACCTTTTTCACCAAAGTACAAACGATACTTGCCAAATTCCTCTGAAACTCAAAACAACCGAGATATACTACAAACCTCTTAATATGCCCAATATCCAGAGGAGGTGCAGGTCTCCCACATTTGAAGTCATACTATAATGCTGCCCTTTTAGACCAAATTTATTTCTGGTGGAACCCTACTCGGGAAAAAATATGGTCTACTATGGAAACTCTACCACATGTCCCAAACTTAACATGGGATATACTGTTTACACCAAGAACGCTAGCGACCAAAATTATACTCCACCACCTATGCATGGTATGATCTCTTAAATTGCAATTCGTCCACCACATCGGTGCCTACTCCCATTACCATGCCTCACCTCATTATTCCCTCTTTAAACCTGCTTCAGTGGGAAAAACGAGGAATAGCTCATATACAAGACTTATATACTGAAAACATTCTAGACCCCTTCTCCACCTTACAAAGGAAATTCAATCTCCCTGACTCAGAAAATGTCACCTACTTGAGAATAGCGCACTCTCTACAGAAAACAATTGTTCCACTTGTGTTGAACATCCCTACTTCTGTACACAAATTCTTTAACAAATCTCAATATCCGAGAAAAGGGATATCTACCTTTTACACATACATCACGAGTTTTCAATTTTCCTTACAGACAACCTCCCTAAGCAACTGGGAGAAGCTTCTCTCACTGCCAATCCAGCCACAAACATGGGAAAAAACCTTTACCATTACTTATAAAGCTTCCCGATGCAGTTCCCACTGGGAAACGTACTTAAAAATTTTATACCAGTGGTACCTGACACCGGTCAAGCTTTCCCTATTCTATCCTCAACGCTCCCCTGCTTGCTGGAGACAATGCGGGGACACAGGGTCAACTCTCCATTTACTCTGGACATGCAAATCCCTTAAATCATACTGGAACTCTGTTTTCCAATTAATCTCAACACTAACTGAAGCCCCAATTACATCTAACCCTGCTCTTGCATTACTCCATATAGGAATTGATCAATTCCCAAGAATATCTCGTACTATTATCATCCACATACTAGCTGCCACTAAAACCAATCTTACAAAACTGTGGAATTCTACCAAAACTCCCTATCTCACTTCGCTTATAACAGATCTTAACGTCCAATGTGATATGGAGAGAAGATCAGCCCTAAACAATTCCTCCTACCATAAGTTTAAACTTCATTGGGCTAGATGGCTACGAAACCCAAATTGTTACGTAAAATACTGATTACCTGAATGTATGTAACTATGAATCTCTTGCATTAGACTGGTATGTTGCTTCCCCCTTCTTTCCCCTGTTACCCTCTCCCCCCCTCCCCAACCTGACCTCTATTCCTATTTCCTCTCCTTTTTTCTTTATATATATATATATATATATATATCTTACACACACAGTTATGGTTCTTTACCCAACCAGCTCTCAGGATAACTTAAACAATGTTACATACAGTTGCAAGAAAAAGTATGTGAACCCCTTGGGATTACGTGGAGTTTTGCATGAATTGGGCATAAAATGTGCTCTGAACGTCATCTAAGTCACAACAATAGAAGAACACAGTCTGCTGAACATAATACTCCACAAACATTAGATGTTGCCATGGTTTAATTGCACATAACATGTAAACATTCACAGTGCAGGGAGGAAAAAGTATGTGAACCTTTGGACTTAATAACTGGTTGACCCTCCTTTGGCAGCAATAACCTCAACCAAACGTTTCCTGTAGTTGCAGATCAGACCTGCACAACGATCTGGAGTCATTTTGGACCACTCCTCTTCACAAAACTGTTTCAGTGTAGCAATATTCCTTGGATGTCTGGTGTGAATCGCTCTCTTAAGGTCATGCCACAGCATTTCAATCGGGTTGAGGTCAGGACTCTGACTGGGCCACTCCAGAAGGCGTATTCTGTGCTGTTGCAGCCATTGTTTTGTTGAATGACTTGTATGCTTTGGGTCATTGTCCTGTTGCATCACCCATCCTCTGCGGAGCTTCAGTTGGCAGACAGATGGTCGTACGTTTTCCTGCAAAATGTCTTGATAAACTCTGGAATTCATTTTCCCATCAATGACAACAATCTGTCCAGGCCCTGAGGCAGCAAAGCAGCCCCAAACCATGATGCTCCCTCCGCCATGTTTCACAGTGGGGATGAGGTTTTGATGTTGGTGTGCTGTGCCTTTTTTTCTCCACACATAGTGTTGTGTGTTCTTCCCAAACAACTCAATCTTGGTGTCATCTGTCCACAGTATATTTTGCCAGTAGTGCTGTGGAACATCCAGGTGCTCTTTTGCAAACTTCAAACGTGCTGCAATATTCTTTTTGGACAGCAATGGCTTCCTCCGTGGTGTCCTCCCATGTACTCCATTCTTATTTAATGTTTTCCTTATTGTAGATGTGTCAACAAAAATGTTAGCATGTGCCAGAGATTTCTGTAGGTCTTTAGCTGACACTCTGGGATTCTTCTTTACCTCATGCAGCATTCTGCGCTGTGCTCTTGCAGTCATTTTTACAGGACGACCACGCCTAGGGAGAGTAGCAACAGTGCTAAACTTTCTCCATTTGTAGACAGTCTGTCTTACCGTGGACACATGAACATCAAGGCTTTTGGAGATATTTTTGTAACCCTTTCCAGCTTCATGCAAGTCAACAATTCTTGATCGTAGGTCTTCTGAGAGCTCTTTTCTGTGAGGCATGGTTCACATCAGACAGTGCTTCTTGAAACCAGTAAACCCAAAACAGGTGTGTGTTTTTTAAGGGCAGGACAGCTCTCAGCAACACATCCAATATCATCACACTGATTGGAGTCAAGGTTGGCTCACTCCTGGCTCCAATTAGCTCTGGGAGAGGTCATTAAGCTAGGGCCTCACATACTTTTTCCTCCCTGCACTGTGAATGTTTACATGTTATGTGCAATTAAACCATGGCAACATCTAATGTTTGTGTAGTATTATGTTCAGCAGACTGTGTTCTTCTATTGTTGTGACTTAGATGACGTTCAGAGCACATTTTATGCCCAATTCATGCAAAACTCCACGTAATCCCAAGGGGTTCACATACTTTTTCTTGCAACTGTATGTCCCCAGCCAAATGGTGGGGAATGTATTTCGCGTACTTATTTTACTATTCTTAAAACTTGTTGTCTTGAACCGTACTTTGATAACATGTACTGTTTAAAAATCTTCAATAAAAACTATTGAAAACTAAATGATTTATTGCTCACACATGCCATGGGTATATGTGGAAATACTCCCCAAAATGCATTCTGCTACTTCTACCGAGCATGGGGATACCAAATGTGAGACTTTTTGGCAGTCTAGCTGCGTACAGAACCCCAAAATCCAATAAGCACCTTCAAGCTTTTAGAGGGTTTTTTTTCCTCAATACACTTCCTGACTACCTATCACAGTTTTGGGGGCCCTCAAATGCCAGGATAGCACCAACCCCCCTCCCCATTACCCCTTTTTGGAAAGTAGACACCCCAAGAAATTTGATAAGAAGCATGTTGAGTATTTTGCAGATCTCGTTTGTTGCCGCATGTTTTTGGAAAATGAAGAAAGAAGACAAAAACATATTTTTTCTTTTCTTTTTTTTCTTTTTCAAAACCTTGCAAGAAAAAAATTAGATCTGCAAAATACTCACCATGCCTCTTTTTAAATTCCTTTGGGTGCCTACTTTTGAAAAAACCATTCACCATTGGGGCTGTAATAGGTTGTGAGGAAATTAAATGAGGAAGTTACGCACCTTCAGGCTTTCAAAGTGGTCATTGGATTTAGAGATGAGTGAATTATTCAAAAATTTGATTCGGCTGATTCGCCGAATTTGCGGGAGAAATTCGATTCGATGCAAATTTATTCGCTGCGAATTTAACTTATTAAAAGGGTTTCTAGGCTTCAGAGAGCCTTTATATTAGTGCAGAACACTGTACCTTTAATTTAAATGCCCTTGGAGTCTGCTGGGGAAGAGAAATAATACTGTCAGTCAGTATGACATGCAGATGAGTGCCGTCGATCTTAGAATCACCGCACACTTCACTCATTTGGGCAGTCACGGGGCACGACGAAGAAGAAGAAGAAGAAGAAGAAGAATGAAAAGAAGAAGAAGAAGAATGAAAAGAAGAAGAAGAAGAATGAAAAGAAGAAGAAGAATGAAAAGAAGAATGAAAAGAAGAAGAAGAAGAATGAAAAGAAGAAGAAGAAGAATGAAAAGAAGAATGAAAAGAAGAAGAAGAAGAATGAAAAGAAGAAGAAGAAGAATGAAAGGAAGAATGAAAAGAAGAAGAAGAATGAAAAGAAGAATGAGAAGAAGAATGAAAAGAAGAATGAAAAGAAGAATGAGAAGAATGAAAAGAAGAATGAAAAGAAGAAGAATGAAAAGAAGAAGAAGAAGAATGAAAAGAAGAATGAAAAGAAGAAGAAGAAGAATGAAAAGAAGAATGAGAAGAATGAAAAGAAGAATGAAAAGAAGAAGAATGAAAAGAAGAAGAAGAAGAATGAAAAGAAGAATGAAAAGAAGAAGAAGAAGAATGAAAAGAAGAAGAATGAAAAGAAGAAGAAGAAGAATGAAAAGAAGAAGAATGAAAAGAAGAATGAGAAGAAGAATGAAAAGAAGAATGAAAAGAAGAATGAGAAGAATGAAAAGAAGAATGAAAAGAAGAACAAGAATGAAAAGAAGAATGAAAAGAAGAAGAAGAAGAATGAAAAGAAGAAGAAGAATGAAAAGAAGAATGAAAAGAAGAAGAATGAAAAGAAGAATGAAAAGAAGAAGAATGAAAAGAAGAAGAAGAAGAATGAAAAGAAGAAGAAGAATGAAAAGAAGAATGAGAAGAAGAATGAAAAGAAGAATGAGAAGAATGAAAAGAAGAATGAAAAGAAGAAGAAGAAGAATGAAAAGAAGAATGAAAAGAAGAAGAAGAAGAATGAAAAGAAGAGGAAGAATGAAAAGAAGAATGAAAAGAAGAAGAAGAATGAAAAGAAGAAGAAGAAGAATGAAAAGAAGAAGAATGAAAAGAAGAATGAGAAGAAGAATGAAAAGAAGAATGAGAAGAAGAATGAGAAGAATGAAAAGAAGAATGAGAAGAATGAAAAGAAGAATGAAAAGAAGAAGAAGAAGAATGAAAAGAAGAAGAAGAAGAATGAAAAGAAGAATGAAAAGAAGAAGAAGAAGAATGAAAAGAAGAAGAAGAAGAATGAAAAGAAGAATGAAAAGAAGAGGAAGAAGAATGAAAAGAAGAAGAAGAAGAATGAAAAGAAGAAGAAGAGGAATGAAAAGAAGAAGAAGAAGAATGAAAAGAAGAATGAGAAGAAGAATGAAAAGAAGAATGAAAAGAAGAATGAGAAGAATGAAAAGAAGAATGAAAAGAAGAAGAAGAATGAAAAGAAGAAGAAGAAGAAGAATGAAAAGAAGAATGAAAAGAAGAAGAAGAAGAATGAAAAGAAGAAGAAGAGGAATGAAAAGAAGAAGAAGAATGAAAAGAAGAATGAAAAGAAGAAGAAGAATGAAAAGAAGAAGAATGAAAAGAAGAAGAAGAAGAATGAAAAGAAGAAGAAGAATGAAAAGAAGAAGAAGAGGAAGAATGAAAAGAAGAAGAAGAATGAAAAGAAGAAGAATTCCAGTACAGCAAAAAGTGTATCTGCAGAGAGCTCCGCTATTTCTGACAGTTCTCTGACAGTTCCTTCACATTTACAGCGGTTGAAACATTGTATCTATTTGTTTCCGAATAAAAACATCTGTATCCTAAATGGAAACAAATAGATACAATGTTTCAACCGCTGTAAATGTGAAGGAACTGTCAGAGAACTCTCAGAAATAGCGGAGCTCTCTGCAGTGACACTTTTTGCCGGCTGATCGGGGAAAATTTGATTCGTGCATCCGAAGTTTGCTAAAATTCGGATTCGGTGCGAATCGAATTTTTCCTAATATTCTAAATGAATTCCACTTCGCCAAGTTCGATTCGCTCATCTCTAATTGGATTTCAGGCTCCTGTATGTGGCTAGGCTCCCAAAAAGTCTTACACATGTGGTATCCCCATACTCAGGAGAAGTAGCAGAATGTATTTTGGGGTGTAATTCCACATATACCCATGGCATGTGTGAGAAATATATCATTTAAGTGACAACTTCGTGTAAAAAAAAAAATGTTTTTGTAGTTTTCCAAAAACTTGTGGAAAAACAATAAATCTTCCATGGACTCAACATGCCTCTCAATAGATAGCTTAGGGTGTCTACTTTCCAAAAAGGGGTCATTTGGGGGTGTTTGTACTGTCCTGGTATTTTAGCACCTCAAGAAATGTGATAGACAGTCAGAAAGTAAACTCTAGTATCTATACCATAGTTTGTAAACTTTCACACAAAGCAATCAATATACACTTATTGGGATTTTTTTTACCAAAGACATGTAGAAGAAAACATTTTGGCCTAAATTTATGACTAACTTTGAGTTTACTATATATTTTTTTACAGCCGAAAGTAACAAATATAGTTTTTTTTTTCATTTTTGGTCTTTTTTTGTTTATAACGCAAAAAATAAAAAGCACACAAGTGATCAAATACCACCAAATACCATTTGTGTGAAAAAAAGGACATAAATCGGGTACAGCATTGCATGCTGTAATTGCGCAATTACCAATTGAAATAGCGCAGTGCCAAATAGCAAAAAAAGGCCTGGTCAGAAAGGGGGTAAATCCTCTGGAGGACAAGTGTTTAATAACCTCTGTTTTATTTATTTATTTATTTTTATAAAAAGAAATAAAATGTACACTTAAAAATGCAATTTCCCGAGAGTGCGCATGAGCGGCCGGCGGGCCGGACATGTCTCCCTGAGGCTCCGTCATACTGCAGGGAAGACAACTGCCCGTACACAGATCCCGGCCCGCACAGTCAAATAAGCATCTCCGGTCTCTGTGGGAACCCCCCTGGCACGTACCAGCATGGTCAGGGGAACGTCCCGACATCAAGCTCCGCCGCCCAGCAAGCCCATCAAGGAGGCCCTGGCTTGAGCCTCCTCCAAGATGGCCACCGCACCCTCTTCTGGCAGCAAGAAAGCTGCACAGACATATGCAGCCCTGCAAACAGCGCAGCCTAGACATTCTTGCACGTCAGATATTGTCCCAGAGACCCCTACACACACCTCTAGTCCTGACCTTACATCTCCTGACCTTCTCATGCACTTTGAAAAAATGCTACACAAAGCCCTGAAACAAACCTCTGACCGCATCACAGACAAGCTGTCCAGAGCAATCCGCAAACTAGGGCAACACAATGCTGACCTGGAACAGAGAGAGGATGACCTTGACGCCTCATTTCAGACACATGCAGATGACGAACACGCGACACTGCAAACACATCTTGAGGACTTTGAAAATTGGGCTAGGAGCTCAAATGTGCGAATCCGTGGCCTCCCAGAATCGGTCATCGATGTCCAATCAACCGTCACAGTGTTGTTCTAAGAGCTCGGCCCCGGTATTCCAATAGAACGCCTGGAAATGGACAGGGTTCAGAGGGCACTAGCTCCATGACGTACCAATGGCCCGCCACGTGATATTATAGCCAAGCTCCACTTTTTTCGCACTAAAGAGCAACTCCTACAAGCAGCCCCCAATGCAGAGTCTCTAACGTTCCAAGGTCACACCTACCAACTGTTTCAAGACCTCTGCCCCACTACCAACGCTAAACGGAGGACTATGAAACCTCATCTACAGGCGCTCCAGCAACATGGCATACCATATAAATGGAGTTTCCCCTTTGCAGTGCTTTTCCGTTACCAGGCCCGAGACTACATCTGCAAGACCCCTGACGATCTACTGGACACCCTGCGGAACCTCCAGATACATCCACCAACAACACCATTAGAAGGCTCCAGAAGGCGATCTGCGCCTTGCTCACCGCAGAAATCCCACCCTCCACACTTCGCCAACGGTCAACTCAACACCCACAAACGAGGGCGTTTCTCATCACCTGCTCTGTCTCCACAAGATTCCATGGACTGAGTCTCACCAATCAACTTCTACCTTACCGCCTACACATGAAACTCTGCCATCATGGTAGTTGACACCCATGGTGTCTGTTCTCCTAACCCCTCACTCAGATGCAGACATTAAGTATTCGTATCCTTACGTTATCCCTCAGGGCCCATATTGTCATTTTGTCTTTTTACAATTTTCTTCTTTTTTTTCCCAATGTATTTACATGTATTGGGAAAACTCCTTTTTGTTTTTCCCGCAAGTTAAAGGTTACCTTAACTTAAGACTCTCTCCTATGTCATTGAGAGCTGGTTGTGCCTTACATGCTACTTGTTGAACAATTTTTTAAATGGTTGTGTTTGAACATATGTACGGAAACCTCGGTTCTGTTGGCATGGGAGATCACATCTTCGCATCTCTACTGGCCTACCTAGATGGCCGATGCTGCCCGGACCTAGGACCTCCTGACTCCTTTGGGAACCAACTTTACTGTTTTTTCCCAGGATCTCATCACTGTGTATTTGTCCATATGCTGTCTTCCCCACGGTCTGCGTACCTGGCACCCACCACTAGCCCCTGTAGTATTGTAATTTTAATACTACTTGGGCTACTACTGTTCCCTAGACCACCCTATTTTTGGGTGACTCCGGGGACCACCTCTTTGGCCTAGTATGGCTGCCTACACCCTCCTCCTGATACTTTCCCCTAACTCTATCCTTCCACCCTCCCTCCTACATTACTCCACAACTCTGTCTAGCTCCCTATGCCACCCAACTGCTTCCTACCATGATCACCAGATTCCCTTCCAGCTGGTAATACCTTATTATCTAGTACGTTATACACTCTCTCCATGGGTTCTTTAAATATTCTCACCCTGAATGTTCAGGGCCTTAACATACCACAGAAACGCAACAAGGCATTCAGCTCCTTTGCATCGCATAAAGCTCATATAGTTTGCCTTCAAGAGACACATTACACTCCTACATCTACTCCCAAATTCTTTGGCCCCCACTACCGACAGGTCTACACAGCCTCTGCCGCAACCAAAGACAGAGGGGTACTCATTGCCTTCCATCGCATGACACCCTTTACACTGCATAATGAGATTAAAGATCCTGAAGGTCATTATCTCCTGCTAACCGGGTAACTTTTGGACGTAGAAGTCACCATCGCTACATACTACGCCCCGAACCAAGGTCCCTTACCGTTTTTCTCTCACCTATTATCGTGGTACACAATTAGTTTGCGGGGATTCGAACTATACCTTATACCCCTTCCTAGACAAGTCCCCTCAACCCCCACCCCCCACCCACCTCCAAACAAACCTTCCAAGCCATACTACAATGTTATTCCATGATAGATACCTGGAGAGAACTTAACCAGATAAAGCACCAATATACTTTCTATTCTCATCCTCATAAGACATTCTCAAGAATAAACCATATCCTCATGACTGCTAGCTCCTCCCCCCGACTATTGGCCTCCCAATTCCCTGGTCGGATCACTGTGCTGTACTTATTTCCATTGCCTCTTTGGCTCCATCCCCTCCTGACTCCTCCTGGATCATCAACGACAACCTATTAGCAAACCCGACACATTGTTCGGATATCGAAGCTGCTCTCAAAAACTACCTATCTCTAAATCAAACCCCAGACATCTCCCCTCTCCTACTTTGGGAAGCACATAAACCTGTGCTACGTGGGTTCTGCATTAGCAAAGCATTCTTCTTAAATAAAGAGGAAAGACAACACCTTCTCCTTGAACAAACCTACAGCCAATCTCATCAAGCCTTCCAGGCGACCCCTTCCTCAGCCAACCGAGAAGCCCTGGAATGTTCTCGATTGGCCCTTGATCTTCTCCTCACGGATCAGGCGGAGCTTTCACTTCGCAGATCCCGGCATAAATATTACACAAAAGCAAATATTATTATTATTATTATTATACATTATGTATATAGCGCCAAAAGGTTTGCTCAGCGTTGTACATTATATTGGGGGACAGTACATGAGACAATACAGTAACAAGACAAAACACGAGGGGTTCGAGGGCCGTACTCTTTCGAGCTTACAATCTACCAAATAAACTTGATACCTTTTTAGCTCTTTCGCTCTGTAGGCTTGATCAGATCACCAAACCCATTCGATTACGCACAACCTCTGGCAACCCCACTAGTAACCCGGAACGCATCCTACAAGTCTTCCACAAACATCTCTCATGACTTTATTCTTCCTCTACACCCTTTGACTCTTCTCAGGCTGACACCCTCTTGGCCCCCCTCTGCTTCCTGAAACTCTTGGAGCACCAACTGACAGCACTGGAGCATCCCATTACCCCAACTGAAACCTTAAACGTTATCAAATTTTTAAAGCCTTGTAAACGCCCAGGACCCGATGGCTTTTCCGCCACATACTACAAAAAATGTGGCCACCTCCTTACGCCTGTCCTTACTAATGCTTTCAATGCCATACTATCGGGCCAAGCCTTCAACCTAGAAACAGTGCAAGCCAACATCTCAATGATCCCAAAACCGAACTCGGACAACACACAGTGGTCCAATTATAGGCCAATCTCCCTCCTCAATATAGATATCAAATTACTAGCTAAAATTTTATCCACGTGCCTCAATTCGTGTATAGGATCCCTAATCCATAATGACCAAGTGGGCTTCATTCCAACCCGACAATCCGGGGACAACGTCAGACACGCAACTCTCCTAGCACACATAGCTAAATCCCACAATATTCCCACCTGTTTTCTGTCCTTAGACATACTGAAGGCGTTTGACACAGTCTCGTGGCCATACCTGCACTATATTCTGCGTTGGTGGGGCTTTGGCCCTCACTTTTTAACCTGGATCTTCTCACTCTATCGCGAGCCCTCGGCCAGAATCAGATATCTAGGACATAGGTCTGCTCAATTTCCAATTTCCCGTGGCACCAGACAGGGCTGCCCTCTGTCCCCCCTACTCTTCGTCTTGGCCATAGAACCATTGGGCCTTCTGATTAGGGCTAACCCGGATATTGATGGACTCGAGATAGGTGGCTCCCATCACAAATTATGTCTTTTTGCAGACAACATTCTACTTTTTCTTGACTTGACTTGACTTCTTCTCCTTCTCTCCTCCATCTCCTCGAGA
Source organism: Staurois parvus (assembly GCF_062004578.1). Lineage (NCBI taxonomy): Eukaryota > Metazoa > Chordata > Amphibia > Anura > Ranidae > Staurois > Staurois parvus. The sequence continues at coordinate 3,832,383 of NW_028318390.1, read as the reverse complement.
GGCTTGGCTCACTCTCTGGCCTTTTAATTAATCCCCAGAAATCAATAGCACTCAATATCTCCCTCCCCCCTAGAGATCTGGCCCATTTAAAACTGATACTTCGTTCTCCTGGTCACAATACTCTATTCCTTTCCTGGGTATAAAACTGAGCCCCGATCTATATGCAGCTAACTACTGTCCTATGTTAACCCATCTAACTGCTCTTATGACCAAATGGTCCTCTCTACCACTTGCATGGCTAGGCAGGATAGCAGTCATGAAGATGTCAATTCTCCCCAAAATTTTATACCTATTCAGAGTTCTCCCAATCTCGGTACCCGCCCATTATCTTTGCACCTTACAGCGCCGCATTTTTTCCTACATCTGGGGCACTGTCCGCCCCCACGTACCTTGTTCAACCCTGTATCGCCCAAAACTTAACGGCGGTCTAGGTCTTCCAGATATTAGCAAATATTACCAGGCGGCACACTTAGCACTATTGTCAAAATATCACGCAACCCACAAAATCCCTCAATGGGTTGTCCTCAAATCCATAGAATGCGACCCCTTGTCTACTGCTAACCTTCTATGGTTAAGACCTATAGACTGCCGCTCGATAACAAATTCATCACATCTCACTTTCTGTCGCTTTGGGATAAACTGAAATCCCGCTACCTCTTGCAATCACTACATAATCCCCTGCTCTCATATCTCCGAAACCAGGCCTTTCCCCCAGCATGGTCCTCACCACACACATTCAAACTATGGACCTCAGCCAACCTTCTCCGGGCCCATCACTTCATTCTTAGGAATAAGTTTAAATCCTTTACCCCACAGTGTGAAACATATGATCTTCCAGCCTCCGAAATATTCTGATACTTGCAGTTGCAAAATTTTTACGCTCCATACACTACAGCAACCAACCAAGCGAACACCAAGTCTCCCTTTGAATGGGCTTGTCACAAAGACCGCCATGGACAAGGCCTCATTTCATGCCTGTACTCCTTTTTACAACCTTGGTCACTACGTCTCCTCCCTCATACACTTGCAAATGGGAAACGGACCTTGGCCGGAAACTAGACCCTTCTGACTGGGAAAATATCTGGTCCAACACCAAGTCATCATCACAAAATATTGTAGCTTTAGAAACAAATTATAAATTTCTAATCCGCTGGTACCTGGTCCCAGCAAGAATTGCAAAGTATACACCAAATTATTCCCCCACTTGCTTTAGAGGATGTGTGGACCTGGGTATACATTTTCATATATGGTGGGACTGCCCAATCGCCCAAGCCTTTTGGGCTGATGTCTTTGCTATACTGTCTAAACTTAGTGCAAAAACGCTCCAGCCGAACCCGGTTACAGCTCTGCTCAACCTACACCCCCCTGGCGTAACTAAATCACAATTTAAACTTATTCTACAAGTTACTACAGCAGTCAAACAGTTCATAGCTAAGTCTTGGAAATCTCCCTCCTTAAGCATTGCAGTTGTTAAGAATAAAGTCACCCAGGCTATGATTCATGCTAAAGTGCAAGCCACAATCCTAGATACTATCCCTAAATTCTGGAATGTTTGGAACCCCTGGGTAGAGTGTTTTCTCCCGCCAAACTTTGATGACTCACTTCTTAGCCCATGATAAATACTTTATACTACTCTGGTATCATTTCCTACTGATTTCACATACAACCCCATTCACTGTTGCCAATTGTGGAGTCATTTACCCCATCCCACCCCTCCCCACTCTTCTTCAGACCTCCCCAACATATCCCCCCCCCCTTTCCCCCCCCTCTTGATTTTTCTTTTTCTTTCTCTGCCCTGACCCCTTTCCCTCTAACCATCCTGCATAACTCTATACTCCTATGTTATGATCCCCTTATTAAACATTGGGGAGCACATTTCTTCACCTGTCAATATTCTGTATGTACTTAAGCTTATAGCTGTACCCACCTTATGTCATATGAAATGTCATATTGTTATACCACTATTCCCCTCCTCTCCCCTTCTTTATAAAGACATTATTATCATAGATGCCAATATATATGATTTCATGTTTGAGAAATGTCTATTATCAACGTCCCCCTTTTTTTCCCTGTTAAAATGCCAATAAAATATTTGAACAAGAAAAAATGCAATTTCTCTTACTTTCTGTTAAAAATGCCAAAATATTATGAAAACCCTGAAAATTACACATTTTTTTGGAAAGTAGACACCTCAAGGTGACTTCATTTTTTGCCACAATTTTTTAAAATTAAGAAACATGTCAGTACTGAGGGGGTTAAACAAAGAGCTTGAGAATGTTGCACCAGATACAATAATTTGCAGGTCATACACAGAAGCAGTGAAAGGGTTAATGTACTGATCACATACAGTGGCAGGATGGACATGACATGATTAATGTTTAGATGGGCAGGATAAGGGAGGTGAGGAGTTCATTTTACAGGTCACTAGAGACAGCATTAAAGCTAATATGTGTAGGAGAGGAGGGGGCAGGAAAGGGTTAAAAAAAAAAACATTTTCTGTGTTACAGCAACAGAATGGATGGATCAGCAGCTGTAGTAAGGAGAAGGGTAGGGACCAGCACAGTAAATAGTACCATGTGATTGCCGTAATGACCAATCATAGCTATTGTATGGTACCCATCTTCTCAGATTGGCTGGGTACAGTGTCTTTGTGTGCCCAACTGTCCAAGTGGATTGGCTGCCTGGGTGAATAATGGGCCATCGAAAACTGATTCTGTGTCCATTGTTTCTAAGGGTCCTTGGTATTTGGCTACTTCATAGCCACCCAAAATTGAAAACTGTTTGCTGTCCTTGTGTTTGTGTACAGTATTTCTCTGGTATGTTCTTGCTGCTTAACCATCTGTAGCCCTGTCCACATTGTAAATGTTTATTTTCTCCCTAGTGGCTTACCTAAATTGTTCTGATCTTATCTTTGCAACTCTTACCCTCTTCAAAGTCTAACTGTCATGTGGAAAGTTTGTTCTGTGATGCAAACATCCATTATTACTTCCTATTTAGTTATTTGGCAAACAACCATCCCCAACCAGGGCTGGTGCTTCCACTAGGCAAACTAGGCAGCCGCCTAGGGTGCACTGCCACCTTGGGGTGCCTTGGTTCAGCACTGGCTGGCACTCTCTGTGTGGGATGCCGTTATTTTATGAATGATCCTTCAGTTGAAAGGAGGAGCAGCAGAGGGGAGGAAGAAAGGACAGAGGAGGATGTTTGGGGCCAGTGTAGCAACTGAACTAGCACTCCTTCCAGTGTTCCTCTCAGATTCAGTCCCTTACTGTAAGCTCTCAGATTCAATCCCTTAATGTAAGCTGGCTGGTGGCTGCTGATCACTGTGGAGTTCCTGCCCCTACCTTCCCATTCAGTAGAGGGGGCGGAGTAGCACTAGAAAGGTAGTGTCTGACTCTGATGTCTCGTGTCTGTGTGAGTGTTACCGGCCGGCTGGCAGGCCATTCCTCACATGTGCAATGTGTCAGTGAGTGATGGCATCATCACAATCCCACAGCTTGCTCTTCTAGTGCCTGCTGGGCCTACTGATCTGTGTCAGTGTTAGTGGTGGTGCGATATGTCACATCTGCCACTTAGTGGGATCACTTAGTTCAGCTGCCTGCTGTCACAGCAGTTTATTCCCCCCCCAATTGCCTGGGGAATTCCAGCCTGGGATCTGCCAGAGTGTAGATCCATCATCAACCACTCACTGCAACTGTCACCCTGCCACTGCCAGCCACAAATACAGTCCATCCGTAGCACTGATTTTGTCTTTAATATTGGTGCTGGTGGCATCTTTTGCCACTTATTTTTGCAAATTAAATTTAGCAGTGTCATGTTTTTGTTATTTAATATTTTCTACTGTTTTTAAAATGTTTTCTTTCTTTCTTTCTTTCTTTCGGGGGGGGCGCAAGTAGCTGGTCTTGCCTAGGGCGCAAAATAGTTTAGCACTGGCCCTGCAGCCAACCCTAAGAGTGTAAACCTTAACCACTCTTATGGGAGGCACGTTTGCTGTCGGGGTTCTTTCCAGAAGTGGCGGTATTTCTGTAAGTGGGAGCACTTCAGGCTTTGCGCTTCAGTGATTGCACGAAGTGAAAGTACCCAGGAAAATACTCTGAAAAACACCAAATCAAGCTGCAGGTGACCTTGTTCCCCTGTTCAGCTCTCCTTCCTCTCTATAACATGCCTCTCTACAACTCCTTCTGACAGTTTTGTGCTCTCTCCTTAAGCTCTCCTTCCTTCACCTCCCTCTGGCCCACAATCTGTATGTATCACCCTCACCTCTGTCTTCTCCCTATTACTGCACTCACCAACCCCTGCTAATTCTAAACCCACATGCTAATAAAACCTCCAGGATGCTGGGGCATGTACCTTCATATAAATCACACTTCCATACTACCTCCCTCACCCTTCTGCTTCTCCTATCCTCTGGAGATATATCCCCAAACCCTGGGTCTCCATCATTTAACTCTGCCCAATACTCCCATTACTCCACACACTCTGGCAGCAGCCGCAATCAACAGAATTTAGTTTCCATTCCTCTTCTTCCCAAAACCAGCCTCCATTTCTCCTGCACCCTCTGGAATGCCTGCTCTGTCTGTAACAAACTTACCTCTCTCCACGACCTCTTTATCACCAACTACTTCAATCTACTTGCCATCATAGAAGCCTGGCTCCATGATTCTGACACAATTTCACCTGCTTCCCTCTCCAACTTTGGCCTTCTCTGGACTCCCTCCCCCAGACCCAGCAGACAGAAGGGAGGGGGAGTGGGAATCCTTCTATCCCAACATAGTACATTTCAGGTACTTCACCCTCCTCCCTCTCTGTCATTCTCCTCATTTGAGACACATGGCATTTTCTATTTTTTCCAGTTTCTTTAAGAATTGCTATGACCTACAGGCCCCCTGGATCTGTATTAGCCTTCCTTGATTACTTTTCTGCCTGGCTACCCCATTTTCGCTCTTTTGAAATCCCCACAATCCATCTTGGAGACCTCAACATTCCTGTTAATGCTATCACTCCTGCTACTTCTAAGTTTCTCAGTCTAACCTCCTCTTTTGACATGATGCAATGGATACATGCTATTACAACAATCCTTTCCCTCTCTGATCACTACCTTATGAGTAGAGATGAGCGAATCGAAGTATCCGAAGTGGAATTCGAGTCGAATATTGGAAAAATTTCGATTCGTGCCGAATCCGAAAAACAGCCTAATTCGGACGCGCGAATCGAAATTTTTCCGAAAATGGCGGCTGACATGTGCGGCGACGGAGCGGGGATGTCGGGGAAGGCGCGCAGACAAGGCGCGCTGCCCCATAATGCATTCCTCAACGATGTGATCGCATCAGCCAATCAGCAGCCAGCCAGCCAGCACTGTGTAATGGTCGAGGTATATATAGCGGCCATTTTGGAAATCTTCATTTGCCTGCAGTCATTGAACAGAGGCAGACCGCTCTGTACTAGGGACAGGGACAGAGTTAGGGCCACAGAAACGAGAATTGGGGACAGAGAGAAGTTACTTAGGGACAGAGAACCATTACTCAGGGACACAGACTTGTTAATGAGGGCCACAGAATCGTTATTTAGGGACAAAGAAACGCTAGTTAGGGCCACAGAATTCATACTCAGGGACAGACAGAATTTTCACTCAGTGCCAGAGAATTGTTACTTAGGGCCACAGAAACGTTATTAGGGCCACAGAATTTTTACTCAGGGACAGACAGAATTGTTACTGAGTGCCAGAGAATTGTTACTCAGGGACAGACAGAATTGTTACTGAGTGCCAGAGAATTCTTACTCAGGGCCACAGAATTCATACTCAGGGACAGACAGAATTGTTACTCAGGGACAGACAGAACTGTTACTGAGTGCCAGAGAATTGTTACTCAGGGACAGACAGAATTGTTACTGAGTGCCAGAGAATTGTTACTCAGGGACAGACAGAATTGTTACTGAGTGCCAGAGAATTGTTACTCAGGGACAGACAGAATTGTTACTGAGTGCCAGAGAATTGTTACTCGCACAGACACAAAATTGTTACTTGCACAGACACAGAATTGTTACTCGCACAGACAGAATTGTTACTCAGGGCCACAGAATTCATACTCAGGGACAGACAGAATTGTTACTGAGTGCCAGAGAATTGTTACTCAGGGACAGACAGAATTGTTACTGAGTGCCAGAGAATTGTTACTCAGGGACAGACAGAATTGTTACTGAGTGCCAGAGAATTGTTACTCGCACAGACACAAAATTGTTACTTGCACAGACACAGAATTGTTACTCGCACAGACACAGAATTGTTACTCAGGGCCACAGAATTCATACTCAGGGACAGACAGAATTGTTACTGAGTGCCAGAGAATTGTTACTCAGGGACAGACAGAATTGTTACTGAGTGCCAGAGAATTGTTACTCAGGGACAGACAGAATTGTTACTGAGTGCCAGAGAATTGTTACTCAGGGACAGACAGAATTGTTACTGAGTGCCAGAGAATTGTTACTCAGGGACAGACAGAATTGTTACTGAGTGCCAGAGAATTGTTACTCGCACAGACACAAAATTGTTACTTGCACAGACACAGAATTGTTACTCGCACAGACACAGAATTGTTACTCAGGGCCACAGAATTCATACTCAGGGACAGACAGAATTGTTACTGAGTGCCAGAGAATTGTTACTCAGGGACAGACAGAATTGTTACTGAGTGCCAGAGAATTGTTACTCAGGGACAGACAGAATTGTTACTGAGTGCCAGAGAATTGTTACTCGCACAGACACAAAATTGTTACTTGCACAGACACAGAATTGTTACTCGCACAGACACAGAATTGTTACTCGCACAGACACAGAATTGTTACTCAGGGCCACAGAATTCATACTCAGGGACAGACAGAATTGTTACTGAGTGCCAGAGAATTGTTACTCAGGGACACCTAATCGTTGAATTAAATAGTATGTCAGACAACATGCAGAGGAGTGGCAGAGGAGGCAATGTTTTAGGAGCGAGCAGACGTGGCAGCAGAGGAAGGGGTCGAGGCAGCAGTATTCGCAGCCAGAGGCCAGTGCTCCCGGTGTCATCCAGCGGTCGTGTCTCCACCGACAACCCTGCCGTCATTGATTGGTTGGCTCGGTCGTCTTCCTCTTCCCAGGTCACCTCTGACACCTACAGCCAACGGTCGGTGGGTACGTCAGACACAACCGTTAGTTGGCATGGCCCGGGAGCAAGCCCACTGAAATCACGTGTCCTCTACCTGCCCCTGTCCTTTGCTGTTCCCTCACCAAGCGAAGTATCGCATGCTGTGGGCTCAGCCCCACTGTACAGTGAGGAAGAGCTAACAGAGGGCGGTCAGGAACGGGGGGAGACATCGGCCTTTTCAGCAGCCAAGCGAACAAGTACTGGCGAGGAGAGTGGCTCGGTAGCCGGTCTAGAGACAGGTCTGTCTCCTGACCCAGATGCAGCCGAGGGGGCTAGTAGTGAGGCGGAGACCCTACTTGATGATGAGGAGGTTGATCGCACTTGGCAGCCTCGTCGTCATCAGGCAATTTCTTCCGCATCATCAGGAGAAGAGGGTGGCAGCTTGGCAGCGAGCAAAACAGTCGGTGGGTTGCCCAGGAGACAGCAGCAGGGTCGCATCAGTGTCAGTGGAGCCAAACGTCCACGGAGTAGAGCACCAGCTCCACTGCAGCCTACCACCACGGCCAGTAGTGGTGCCGGTGCGCACGGAGGAAGTAGCAGTCAGCCAGTGAAGAGTAGCGGGGGCAAAGTTTCCTACTCGGTGGTGTGGCAATTTTTCCTCAAGCCGCCCGAGGAAGTAAACGTAGCCGTATGTCGACTATGTGGCCAGAAATGCAAGCGTGGCCAGGGGGCCCATGTTGGGACTACAGCGTTGCGTCAGCATATGCAGCGTCACCATTCGGTGGCCTGGGAAAACCGTGATAAACATACGGCGGTTCTGCCTGCCCCAGCCCCCGCTCCATCACCCGCTCCGTTACTTGCTCCGTCACCCGACGTCGTCAATCGCCCTCTATCAGCCAGTCAAGGCTCCAACACCTCTGCTGAGGGGAGTTGTCGCTCGTTGGCATCTTCCGCTCGTTCAGATGCTCCTTCTCCTGCTACTCCTCTTCTCGGATTCCGTCAACAGTCTTTCTTGGAATCCGTATCCAAGAGACAACAGTTTGCGAGCACGCACCCGACGGTGCAAAAGCTGAACGTCCTCCTGTCCAAGTTGCTGGTGCTGCAGTCCCTCCCTTTCCAACTGGTGGACTCAGCACCTTTCCGAGAAATGATGGCTTGTGCCGCGCCGCGGTGGAGAGTGCCAAGCCGTCATTTCTTTGCCCAAAAGGCAGTGCCAGCCCTGCATTCACATGTAGAAGAGATGGTGGGCCAGTCTTTGAGCATGTCGGTCTCTGCCAAAGTGCACGGCAGCGCCGACGTGTGGAGCTGTAACTACGGTCAGGGACAGTACATGTCATTTACGGCCCACTGGGTGAACGTGGTGCCGGCACAGCCGCACCAGCAACTTGGACAGGTCACGACGCTTTTGCCTCCACGTTTGCACGTCCTTGGTCCAGCAAGCATGTCCGCCTCTACCACCTCTTTTTCCGCCGTGTCCTCAGCCGCCACCCCCGTGCCAAGTCCCATTACCCGACCGGCATATCACATGTGCAGGGCGCAACGGTGTCACGCTGTGCTGCACCTGGTATGCCTTGGCGAACGTAGTCACACAGGGGAGGAACTGCTGAGTGTAATGAACAGAGAAATCGACAGATGGCTGTCTCCGCGCAAACTAAAAATCGGAACCATGTTGACTGACAACGGAAAGAACATGGTGTCTGCTCTGCGTCAAGGAAGGTTGTGCCATGCGCCATGCATGGCTCACGTGTTCAATCTGGTTGTCAAGCGGTTCCTAAAATCCACCATCCCACTGCAAGACATCCTTAAAATGTCACGTAAACTGTGCATGCATTTCAGCCATTCCTACACCGCAAAGAACACCCTCATTGAGCTGCAGCGGCAGAACGGAATTCCACAGCATCGCCTGATCTGCGACGTTGCAACAAGGTGGAATTCAACCCTACACATGTTAGACCGCCTTTACGAGCAGCGAAAGGCCATCACCGATTTCCTGATGTTACAAGCGGATAAAGGTACTCCCCTGTGTAACTTAGATGTCAGCCATTGGCAGCTCATGCGTGACACCTGCCGCTTGCTCAGGCCCTTTGAGGAGGCCACGCTATTCGTGAGTCGGCAGGACTATGGGATGAACGACGTCATTCCTCTGTTGCACGTCCTGGAACAAATGCTGTTAACAATGGCTGGTCAGGGTGCGGTAGACGTGGCGCACAGATCTCAACGCCACATGACCCCTGTGGGGGCAGGACAGGAAGAAGAGGAGGAGGTAGAGGAGGACATTTGTGCTCAGGAATTATTGAGTGAAATGGGTGGTTTTTCCACTCAGCGGACAGGAGTGGAGGAGCAGGAGCATCTGGTAGAGGAGGAGGAGGAGGAGACAGAGGACCCAGACGCACCGTGGCAGTATGCTGTGGAGATGGAGGCAGGGAGTCCCTCGCATTCCTTGGCACAAATGGCCCATAGCATGCTCGGTTGCTTGCGTAGCGACAGCCGAATAATAACCATCAGACAGAGGGATGACTTTTGGCTGTCCACCTTGTTGGACCCTCGCTACCGGTCCAAAATGGTGGCCTTTTTCACACCTGCTGAGAGGGAGGCCAAAATTACGTACTATAAAAACCACCTATGTAGTCAGTTGGTCTCTGCCTTTGTGCGCCAACGTCCATCCTCAGACACTGTGGGCCCTGTGCGCTCGCGTTCCGCTGGCATGGCAGCAGGGGAGGGGTGGGGTGGTAGGAGCAGTGGCAGCTCCACCAGCAGCGGCTGCCTCAGTCTGCAGTCGATGATGAGTAGCTTTCTTCACCAGCGCAGTGAGGAAACTACTAACCAGCCGCAGCAGCAGCAGCAGCATCAGGTGGACCTGGAGCAGGAGCTCAAACAACAGGCTTGGGCCTACTTGGACAGCACCCTGCCAACCGAGGTAGACAATCCCCTTGACTACTGGGCAACGAAACTTGACCTTTGGCCCCAACTAGCTGAATTTGCCCTTGAAAGGCTGTCATGCCCGGCCAGTAGCGTGGCATCGGAGCGCGTGTTTAGTGCGGCAGGAGGTATTGTAACTCCGCGGAGGACACGACTGTCCACCCAAAGTGTGGAGAGACTCACGTTTGTGAAAATGAATCAGGCGTGGATTAGTCTGGATTTCAAACCACCAGTTCCTGACACAACTGACTAAATCCGCCATGAATCATGCCTCAAACATGTGCCACTTTCAGGTCTCCTCACACTGCTGGTGTGTTTAATTTTTTGACATAGGGTGCTGGCAGATTACGGGCCTCCTATAGCTGCTGCCAGGCCCCTAATCTGCCATAGGCCCCTATATACCGCCTCCTCATGCTGCTGCTAGGTCCAGAGTCTCTCATGGGTCCCTGTACGGCCTCCCATTGCTGCTGTCTCCATCGCCACACTCTGCTGCCATGTGCCACTTTCAGGTCTCTTCACACTGCTGGTGTGTTTAATTTTTTGACATAGGGTGCAGGCAGATTACGGGCCTCACATAGCTGCTGCCAGGCCCCTAATCTGCCATGGGCCCCTATATACCGCCTCCTCATGCTGCTGCCAAGTCCAGAGTCTCTCATGGGTCCCTGTACGGCCTCCCATTGCTGCTGTCTCCATCGCCACACTCTGCTGCCATGTGCCACTTTCAGGTCTCTTCACACTGCTGGTGTGTTTAATTTTTTGACATAGGGTGCAGGCAGATTACGGGCCTCACATAGCTGCTGCCAGGCCCCTAATCTGCCATGGGCCCCTATATACCGCCTCCTCATGCTGCTGCCAAGTCCAGAGTCTCTCATGGGTCCCTGTACGGCCTCCCATTGCTGCTGTCTCCATCGCCACACTCTGCTGCCATGTGCCACTTTCAGGTCTCTTCACACTGCTGGTGTGTTTAATTTTTTGACATAGGGTGCAGGCAGATTACGGGCCTCACATAGCTGCTGCCAGGCCCCTAATCTGCCATGGGCCCCTATATACCGCCTCCTCATGCTGCTGCCAAGTCTAGAGTCTCTCATGGGTCCCTGTACGGCCTCCCATTGCTGCTGTCTCCATCGCCACACTCTGCTGCCATGTGCCACTTTCAGGTCTCTTCACACTGCTGGTGTGTTTAATTTTTTGACATAGGGTGCAGGCAGATTACGGGCCTCACATAGCTGCTGCCAGGCCCCTAATCTGCCATGGGCCCCTATATACCGCCTCCTCATGCTGCTGCCAAGTCCAGAGTCTCTCATGGGTCCCTGTACGGCCTCCCATTGCTGCTGTCTCCATCGCCACACTCTGCTGCCATGTGCCACTTTCAGGTCTCTTCACACTGCTGGTGTGTTTAATTTTTTGACATAGGGTGCAGGCAGATTACGGGCCTCACATAGCTGCTGCCAGGCCCCTAATCTGCCATGGGCCCCTATATACCGCCTCCTCATGCTGCTGCCAAGTCCAGAGTCTCTCATGGGTCCCTGTACGGCCTCCCATTGCTGCTGTCTCCATCGCCACACTCTGCTGCCATGTGCCACTTTCAGGTCTCTTCACACTGCTGGTGTGTTTAATTTTTTGACATAGGGTGCAGGCAGATTACGGGCCTCACATAGCTGCTGCCAGGCCCCTAATCTGCCATGGGCCCCTATATACCGCCTCCTCATGCTGCTGCCAAGTCCAGAGTCTCTCATGGGTCCCTGTACGGCCTCCCATTGCTGCTGTCTCCATCGCCACACTCTGCTGCCATGTGCCACTTTCAGGTCTCTTCACACTGCTGGTGTGTTTAATTTTTTGACATAGGGTGCAGGCAGATTACGGGCCTCACATAGCTGCTGCCAGGCCCCTAATCTGCCATGGGCCCCTATATACCGCCTCCTCATGCTGCTGCCAAGTCCAGAGTCTCTCATGGGTCCCTGTACGGCCTCCCATTGCTGCTGTCTCCATCGCCACACTCTGCTGCCATGTGCCACTTTCAGGTCTCTTCACACTGCTGGTGTGTTTAATTTTTTGACATAGGGTGCAGGCAGATTACGGGCCTCACATAGCTGCTGCCAGGCCCCTAATCTGCCATGGGCCCCTATATACCGCCTCCTCATGCTGCTGCCAAGTCTAGAGTCTCTCATGGGTCCCTGTACGGCCTCCCATTGCTGCTGTCTCCATCGCCACACTCTGCTGCCATGTGCCACTTTCAGGTCTCTTCACACTGCTGGTGTGTTTAATTTTTTGACATAGGGTGCAGGCAGATTACGGGCCTCACATAGCTGCTGCCAGTCCCCTAATCTGCCATGGGCCCCTATATACCGCCTCCTCATGCTGCTGCCAAGTCCAGAGTCTCTCATGGGTCCCTGTACGGCCTCCCATTGCTGCTGTCTCCATCGCCACACTCTGCTGCCATGTGCCACTTTCAGGTCTCTTCACACTGCTGGTGTGTTTAATTTTTTGACATAGGGTGCAGGCAGATTACGGGCCTCACATAGCTGCTGCCAGGCCCCTAATCTGCCATGGGCCCCTATATACCGCCTCCTCATGCTGCTGCCAAGTCTAGAGTCTCTCATGGGTCCCTGTACGGCCTCCCATTGCTGCTGTCTCCATCGCCACACTCTGCTGCCATGTGCCACTTTCAGGTCTCTTCACACTGCTGGTGTGTTTAATTTTTTGACATAGGGTGCAGGCAGATTACGGGCCTCACATAGCTGCTGCCAGGCCCCTAATCTGCCATGGGCCCCTATATACCGCCTCCTCATGCTGCTGCCAAGTCCAGAGTCTCTCATGGGTCCCTGTACGGCCTCCCATTGCTGCTGTCTCCATCGCCACACTCTGCTGCCATGTGCCACTTTCAGGTCTCTTCACACTGCTGGTGTGTTAAATTTTTTGACATAGGGTGCAGGCAGATTACGGGCCTCACATAGCTGCTGCCAGGCCCCTAATCTGCCATGGGCCCCTATATACCGCCTCCTCATGCTGCTGCCAAGTCCAGAGTCTCTCATGGGTCCCTGTACGGCCTCCCATTGCTGCTGTCTCCATCGCCACACTCTGCTGCCATGTGCCACTTTCAGGTCTCTTCACACTGCTGGTGTGTTAAATTTTTTGACATAGGGTGCAGGCAGATTACGGGCCTCACATAGCTGCTGCCAGGCCCCTAATCTGCCATGGGCCCCTATATGCCGCCTCCTCATGCTGCTGCCAAGTCCAGAGTCTCTCATGGGTCCCTGTACGGCCTCCCATTGCTGCTGTCTCCATCGCCACACTCTGCTGCCATGTGCCACTTTCAGGTCTCTTCACACTGCTGGTGTGTTTAATTTTTTGACATAGGGTGCAGGCAGATTACGGGCCTCACATAGCTGCTGCCAGGCCCCTAATCTGCCATGGGCCCCTATATACCGCCTCCTCATGCTGCTGCCAAGTCCAGAGTCTCTCATGGGTCCCTGTACGGCCTCCCATTGCTGCTGTCTCCATCGCCACACTCTGCTGCCATGTGCCACTTTCAGGTCTCTTCACACTGCTGGTGTGTTTAATTTTTTGACATAGGGTGCAGGCAGATTACGGGCCTGACATAGCTGCTGCCAGGCCCCTAATCTGCCATGGGCCCCTATATACCGCCTCCTCATGCTGCTGCCAAGTCTAGAGTCTCTCATGGGTCCCTGTACGGCCTCCCATTGCTGCTGTCTCCATCGCCACACTCTGCTGCCATGTGCCACTTTCAGGTCTCTTCACACTGCTGGTGTGTTTAATTTTTTGACATAGGGTGCAGGCAGATTACGGGCCTCACATAGCTGCTGCCAGGCCCCTAATCTGCCATGGGCCCCTATATACCGCCTCCTCATGCTGCTGCCAAGTCCAGAGTCTCTCATGGGTCCCTGTACGGCCTCCCATTGCTGCTGTCTCCATCGCCACACTCTGCTGCCATGTGCCACTTTCAGGTCTCTTCACACTGCTGGTGTGTTAAATTTTTTGACATAGGGTGCAGGCAGATTACGGGCCTGACATAGCTGCTGCCAGGCCCCTAATCTGCCATGGGCCCCTATATACCGCCTCCTCATGCTGCTGCCAAGTCTAGAGTCTCTCATGGGTCCCTGTACGGCCTCCCATTGCTGCTGTCTCCATCGCCACACTCTGCTGCCATGTGCCACTTTCAGGTCTCTTCACACTGCTGGTGTGTTTAATTTTTTGACATAGGGTGCAGGCAGATTACGGGCCTCACATAGCTGCTGCCAGGCCCCTAATCTGCCATGGGCCCCTATATACCGCCTCCTCATGCTGCTGCCAAGTCCAGAGTCTCTCATGGGTCCCTGTACGGCCTCCCATTGCTGCTGTCTCCATCGCCACACTCTGCTGCCATGTGCCACTTTCAGGTCTCTTCACACTGCTGGTGTGTTAAATTTTTTGACATAGGGTGCAGGCAGATTACGGGCCTCACATAGCTGCTGCCAGGCCCCTAATCTGCCATGGGCCCCTATATACCGCCTCCTCATGCTGCTGCCAAGTCTAGAGTCTCTCATGGGTCCCTGTACGGCCTCCCATTGCTGCTGTCTCCATCGCCACACTCTGCTGCCATGTGCCACTTTCAGGTCTCTTCACACTGCTGGTGTGTTTAATTTTTTGACATAGGGTGCAGGCAGATTACGGGCCTCACATAGCTGCTGCCAGGCCCCTAATCTGCCATGGGCCCCTATATACCGCCTCCTCATGCTGCTGCCAAGTCTAGAGTCTCTCATGGGTCCCTGTACGGCCTCCCATTGCTGCTGTCTCCATCGCCACACTCTGCTGCCATGTGCCACTTTCAGGTCTCTTCACACTGCTGGTGTGTTTAATTTTTTGACATAGGGTGCAGGCAGATTACGGGCCTCACATAGCTGCTGCCAGGCCCCTAATCTGCCATGGGCCCCTATATACCGCCTCCTCATGCTGCTGCCAAGTCCAGAGTCTCTCATGGGTCCCTGTACGGCCTCCCATTGCTGCTGTCTCCATCGCCACACTCTGCTGCCATGTGCCACTTTCAGGTCTCTTCACACTGCTGGTGTGTTAAATTTTTTGACATAGGGTGCAGGCAGATTACGGGCCTCACATAGCTGCTGCCAGGCCCCTAATCTGCCATGGGCCCCTATATACCGCCTCCTCATGCTGCTGCCAAGTCTAGAGTCTCTCATGGGTCCCTGTACGGCCTCCCATTGCTGCTGTCTCCATCGCCACACTCTGCTGCCATGTGCCACTTTCAGGTCTCTTCACACTGCTGGTGTGTTTAATTTTTTGACATAGGGTGCAGGCAGATTACGGGCCTCACATAGCTGCTGCCAGGCCCCTAATCTGCCATGGGCCCCTATATACCGCCTCCTCATGCTGCTGCCAAGTCTAGAGTCTCTCATGGGTCCCTGTACGGCCTCCCATTGCTGCTGTCTCCATCGCCACACTCTGCTGCCATGTGCCACTTTCAGGTCTCTTCACACTGCTGGTGTGTTTAATTTTTTGACATAGGGTGCAGGCAGATTACGGGCCTCACATAGCTGCTGCCAGGCCCCTAATCTGCCATGGGCCCCTATATACCGCCTCCTCATGCTGCTGCCAAGTCCAGAGTCTCTCATGGGTCCCTGTACGGCCTCCCATTGCTGCTGTCTCCATCGCCACACTCTGCTGCCATGTGCCACTTTCAGGTCTCTTCACACTGCTGGTGTGTTTAATTTTTTGACATAGGGTGCAGGCAGATTACGGGCCTCACATAGCTGCTGCCAGGCCCCTAATCTGCCATGGGCCCCTATATACCGCCTCCTCATGCTGCTGCCAAGTCCAGAGTCTCTCATGGGTCCCTGTACGGCCTCCCATTGCTGCTGTCTCCATCGCCACACTCTGCTGCCATGTGCCACTTTCAGGTCTCTTCACACTGCTGGTGTGTTAAATTTTTTGACATAGGGTGCAGGCAGATTACGGGCCTCACATAGCTGCTGCCAGGCCCCTAATCTGCCATGGGCCCCTATATACCGCCTCCTCATGCTGCTGCCAAGTCTAGAGTCTCTCATGGGTCCCTGTACGGCCTCCCATTGCTGCTGTCTCCATCGCCACACTCTGCTGCCATGTGCCACTTTCAGGTCTCTTCACACTGCTGGTGTGTTTAATTTTTTGACATAGGGTGCAGGCAGATTACGGGCCTCACATAGCTGCTGCCAGGCCCCTAATCTGCCATGGGCCCCTATATACCGCCTCCTCATGCTGCTGCCAAGTCTAGAGTCTCTCATGGGTCCCTGTACGGCCTCCCATTGCTGCTGTCTCCATCGCCACACTCTGCTGCCATGTGCCACTTTCAGGTCTCTTCACACTGCTGGTGTGTTTAATTTTTTGACATAGGGTGCAGGCAGATTACGGGCCTCACATAGCTGCTGCCAGGCCCCTAATCTGCCATGGGCCCCTATATACCGCCTCCTCATGCTGCTGCCAAGTCCAGAGTCTCTCATGGGTCCCTGTACGGCCTCCCATTGCTGCTGTCTCCATCGCCACACTCTGCTGCCATGTGCCACTTTCAGGTCTCTTCACACTGCTGGTGTGTTTAATTTTTTGACATAGGGTGCTGGCAGATTACGGGCCTCCCATTGCTGCTGCCAGACATGTAATCTGCCATGGGCCCCCGTACCGACTCCTCATGCTGTGACGTTGCAACAAGGTGTAATTCAACCCTACATATGTTAGACCGCCTTTACGAACAGCTAAAGGCCATCACAGATTTCCTGATGTTAAAAGCGGATAAAGGTACTCCCTGTGTAACTTAGATGTCAGCCATTGTCAGCTCATGTGTGACACCTGCGCTTGCTCAGGCCCTTTGAGGAGGCCACGCTATTCGTGAGTCGGCAGGACTATGGGATGAATGAGGTCAAATCGGCCATGGGCCCCCGTACCGCCTGTTCACGCTGATGCTGGTCCCACAGTGTGACCTGGGTCCCTGTACGGCCTCCCATTGCTTCCACTCTGCCATGTACCTCTTTGAAATCTCCTCACACTCCTGCGGTTGTCCATTTTGTCATAGGTTGCTGGCAGATTAGCGGCCTTCCATAGGTGCCGCCAGGCCCCATATCGACCATGGGCCCCCGTACCTCCTGGTCACGCTGCTGCTGAGCCCACAGTGTGACCTGGGTCCCTGTACGGCCTCCCATTGCTTCCACTCTGCCATGTGCCACTTTGAAATCTCCTCACACTCCTGCGGTTGTCCATTTTGTCATAGGTTGCTGGCAGATTACAGGCCTTCCATAGGTGCCACCAAGCCCCATATCGGCCATGGGCCCCCGTACCGCCTGGTCACGCTGCTGCTGGGCCCACAGTGTGACCTGGGTCCCTGTACCGCCTCCCATTGCTCCCACTCTGCCATGTGCCACTTTCAGGTCTCCTCACGCTCCTGCTGGTTTCCATTTTGTCATAGGTTGCTGTATGGCCTCCCATTGCTGCTGCCTCCACCGCCACACTGTGGCTCCAAACACTGGTTTTGGCCCCGTGACTGGCCAAAGGAGTGAAGTGTGCAGTGATTCTAAGATCGACGGCACTCATCTGCATGTCATACTGACAGACAGTATTATTTCTCTTCCCCAGCAGACTCCAAGGGCATTTAAATTAAAGGTACAGTGTTCTGCACTAATATTAAGTCTCTCTGAAGCCTAGAAACACCCTTTTTTAAGTTAAATTCACAGCGAATTTATTCGACTCGAATCGAATATTGTCCACGAATTCGCCGAATCAGTCGAATCGAATTTTTCATTTCTTCGCTCATCTCTACTTATGAGCTTCACTCTTTCCCTGTCTTTTGCCTCCTCTCCCTCCAACCACGTAACAGTTACTTACAGAAACCTCCACCAACTTAACTATTCACTTCTCCACTCTGCTACTGACCAACTCTGTGACAAAATCTCACCCCTGTTCTGTCCTAACCTAGCTACTTCTGTCTATAATAGTTCACTGTCATCCGTCCTAGACACAATTGCCCCCCTCACTACACACAGAATTAGTTCCAGACCCCTACAACCTTGGCAAACAGATAACACCAGAAGTCTGAAAAAATATAGCCATGCTCTTGAGTGCACGTGGCACAAGATTAGGTCTCAGAGATTTCAACCAATATGGATCTGCCCTCCAAAAACACTACTCCTGCCTCCATGCTGCCAAGCAGACCTATTTTATCACTCTCATTAACACCTTCTCATTCAGTCCCCACCAACTCTTCTCTACCTTCAACTCTCTATTTTGTCTTCCACTGCCTCCACCCACTACCTCAATCACTGCCCAGGAGATCACCAATCACTTCAAATATAAGATTGATAAAATTTGTGAGATCTCTGCTGTACAGACATCTCCCCCACTTATCACTCCATGTCTACAGGTACACTCATTACTTCCCTCTTTGCTACTATGGAAGAGGTTGCTAAACTTTTTTCTAATGCCCAATGCCCTCTTCAGTCTTTCAGTATTTCACTTTCAACACTCCAGAAAAACTGCTCTCATAAAACTCACAAACAATCTATAACAGCTAAAACCAACAGATAGTTTTCTGTACTCCTACTCCTGGGCCTCTCTGCTGCCTTGGACACAGTGGACCACCCCCTCCACTTCAAACAACTCCACTCCATTGGTTGCCGTGACTGTTCTCTTCACTGGTTCTCTTCCTACCTATCTCATCACACCTTCAGTGTCAATTACAATCTCGCTTCCTCTTATCTTCTTCCTTTCTATGTCGGGGTCCTCCAAGGTTCTGTTCTTGGACCTCTCCTATTTTCCATCTATGCCTCCCCCTGGGTCAATTGTTTGGCTCCCATGGCTTCCAATACCATATCTACACTGATGGCACCTAAATCTACCTCGCTATTCCACAGCTCACTTCATCAGTCTCCACACGCATCACTAATCTACTGACATATCAGCCTGGAAGTCACACCACTTCCTCAAACTCAATATATCCAAAACCGACCTCATAATATTTTCTCCCCCATGTGCCCCTTCCCCTGACCTATCCATCAAGATTGAAGGCACAACTAACGATCAGTACCCATATGCCAAGGTACTAGGTGTTATCCTGGACTCTGAACTATTCTTTCTGCCCGACATCCAATCATTGTCCAAAGCTTGTCACCTCAACCTAAGCAAAATTCTCCAAAATACACCCTTTCCTAGCCAATGACACCACAAAGCTCCTAATCCACTCTCTGGCCATCAATAACATTGACTATTGCAACTCCCTTCTCATTGTATTACCTTTACATAAGCTAACCCCTCTTCAGTCCACCATGAATGCTGCTGCCAGACTCATCCACCTTACCAACCATTCAGCATCTGCTACCCCTCTCTGCCAATCCCTTTACTGGCTTCTGCTCTCCCAACGGATTAAATTCAAAATACTAACAGCTACTTACAAAGCCATACACAATCCGCCCCCAGCTACATCAATACCCTAGTCTCAAAATACCAAATCGGTCTCTTTGTTCCTCCCAAGACCTCCTGCTCTCCCTTTTAGAGTGTAAGCTCTAATGAGCAGGGCCCTCTGTTTCTTACTGTATTAAATTGTATTGTAATTATATTGTCTGCCCTCACGTTGTAAAGTGCTACGCAAACTGTTGGCGCAATATAAATTCTGTATTATAATAATTATTATTATTATACAGGATTTATATAGCACCAATAGTTTGCTCAGCACTTTACAATATAACGGGAGTCAATACAGTAATAATACAGTTCAATACAAGAGGGATTTGAGGGCCCTGCTCCTTGGAGCTTATAATCTAGGAGGGTGGGGATATATTATTATAATATATATATATTATAATAATATCCACCATTGGTAGATGTACATTAGTACATACGTCATTAAGGAAGAATTTCAGGTATGGCATTTTATACATAGTTACATTGGTCTAGTTTGAGTCAATGTAATTATGCATATACCATACCTATGGGATCCCTCTAGAAGCTGGAGATTGCTGTAATATACACTGTTAATTGTTCTCTGATTACAAAATATATAAATATAGGGTGCCACGCTCTATCACAAACCTATGCCTGAATGGTATATTAGAACCCAAACATGATTTTATGTGCCTATTAATTATAAGTCTGCATGATCTAAAAACATAAACGTGCAAAAATATAAATGCTGATCCATACTTAAGTGAAAGAAAAGGAATAATTGTTGATGGTTTTAGAAAATAAAATAAAAAGTGAAAAATCTAATTATTAAGAGATGATAATAAATAATGAATTAAAAAATAATAATATATAAAAGGTGAAAGTCCAAACGAAATGTGCCAAAAAAATGTCCTATCCATAGACATGTGCCATAGAAAAAAAGAAAGGTATATAGTGTCTTATCATAGATAAAATAATGACTTTATTGTGCGCCCATTATGCACTCACATTGTGAAAAACAATACACGCTTTTATGATAAAACCACTGAAGACCAGCCTCGTAGGTGTACTTGCACACGCTGTCAGTACTCGCCGTATTAGGTAGTCAGATACGCGGTGACGTCACTGCCCCTCCCCAATGCGTTGCGCCACAGGGATTCATAGCTTTGTCTAGGGGATGTAGTACCTTTCTTTTTTCTATGGCCCACACGAGGAACAATAGAGAGCTGGATTGAGGAGTGCTCTGAGGAGGGAGAGATCCTTATTACCATACAGGCTTACACGGCAGCTTCCTCTCTACACAACTCCACCTATATAACCATAGGCTGTTTGGAAGGAGAGTATATTGAAGTTACCAACCTGCTGAACTCTGTACAAAGTTTGTCTTTACACAGGAATTTATTGGACTTTTTATTTATTTATATATTTATTATATCACTATTTTAATTGATAGGACATTTTTTTGGCACATTTCGTTTGGACTTTCACCTTTATATATTATTGTTTTTTAATTCAATATTTATTATCATCTCTTAATAATTAGATTTTTCACTTTTTATTTTATTTTCTAAAACCATCAACAATTATTCATTTTCTGTCACTTAAGTATGGATTAGCATTGATATTTTTGCACGTTTATGTTTTTGAGATCATGCAGACTTATAATTAATGGGCAAATAAAATCATGTTTGGGTTCTAATATACCATTCAGGCATAGGTTTGTGATAGAGCGCAGCACCTCATATTTATATATTTTGTACTCATTGCTGGCACACATTTATGAGGATGCGCAAAGGAGCCTGCGACCTATTTTGCACAAACGATATATAATATATACTTCAGCAGCTCACAAATAATTATATATTACTATCAGTTTTTTGTTCTCTGATTAGATGAGGTGAAGACTGTCCCATCACCACCCCACCTCTCCACCTTGTCCAATCAGAGTATACTTTGCATTCATTGGGAAAATACAAAGCATTCTCTGAATGGCCCCAGTGCTAATTTCCCAACCTCTTGCATAAAGAATACAGTAGAGAAGCTGCACAGTACTGAAACCAGGAGCTAGTAGAGGTCACTAGATTAGCTATGTCTACTAAAGTGATTTTCATCTTCTAAAGGGATCTCAAAGGTATGCCATATGCATAGTTACATTGGTCTAAGCTAGATCAATGTAACTATGTATAAAATTGCCATACATGGCATAATTATTTAACAAACAAAAAAAGGTTGGAAGCTGTCATATAGGAAGTGCTAGAAATATCACTACTATATACAACGTTTGAGTCAAGTCACACAGGTAAAAGTTGGGGCATTTGGACAAATAAGCAAAGTTCTGTCAAAACTAGGTATTTTCTATTGGCAACAATATTGCTGGAGATGGGTAATTTTGGATTGTTTGGTTCTTTCTTGTGCTATTGAATATACTATCTTCAGGCATGAAGGTGTTAATTTGTGTTAGAATCATTTGTGTTTATTTATATGTTTAGTTAAGGACTATATTTATCATCATGCTGGTAGGATGATTTAGTCTATATATTATACTAAGAGACTTTACCAATTGCATCTACAATTTATTTGCCTGAATCAGAATACTGCAGAGAACAAAGAATTATATATATATATATATATATATATATATATACGCACACAGAATACTTCAGATATATATTAATATTGCTCTGCCCCTCAGTTTATAGGTTTGTTTATTTATAAAATGTTGTTGAACCCCTTGAGTACCATAAATATATTCATACATGTATCCTATTGATCTTTGGCAGGGCTCAGCAGAAAATAAATTAGTGCACAAAATATGCCCACATACTTGCCAAGGGATGTGGTGGGTTGTTGTAACATGAACCATGCTGATTTTCGTCTGAAAAACTATGGATCAGTGGATTATACTTTTTCTGTGGGAATTGTGTTGTGAACGGAAAAAAAGTTACTCCGGAGTTCAGAAAGTTACAATCCCCAGTGACACATGCACATAAAAAAAAGAAGATTACGAGTTTGGATGTACAAGAGGGAATACGGCTAGTTAGTATTGCTGATCAAATCTTTCTTTTTATTTTCTGCTTTGTTCCAGGGAAGGAAAAAAATATATACTGTGTATATATATATATATATATATAAAATAAAAATATTATGTGACTATTGTGTGATTTTTTTGTTTTAGAAGACGTACATTATAGGATATATATTGTACAGTAGGTATAGTTGAAATGTACATATATACTATACTGTATAGTAACCTTTAGAAAAATAGTGACCACAACGTGACATGTTTGTGAGACATTAAAGCGGTATAGGTATAATTACTTCCATTATTTATTTTCATGTAATAGTATTAATACCACATACACTATATTTATTTATTTATAGAGGAGCACACTCTCCTCTTAATTTGACTTTGTTGATACACCAATGAATACCTTTGCAAAAATACAAAGTGTTTAATATTAGAAAGCATCTACTTCTTTGACACTTTTATTCATATTCACATTTACCATTTTGTCTTTCTGTTTTATTGTTTTTCTTTTTTCCTTTCCAGATTAAAATGACCCCGTTGCCAAATAATTCTTTTTAACAAAAATCTTAACATAAGATTATATAGGCATTTATTGTGTTTTATGCATATTCCCCTTGTATGTAAAAAAAAGGTCTTGAGACTTCTGCTGGGCACTGCCATCTTAGATGTGATGTCAGCAGTCCTAAGCAGACTTAACTGGGTACGCACAGTCAGTATTTTTCTATTCAACCAGCATGTCAAACAGAAAAAAACAGATAATTCCACACACTAACACAACCGATGTTCATGCAGGGATCTCTCCCACAAAGGCATTGGGGTTGATTTACTAAAACTGGAGAGTGCAATATCTGGTGCAGTTCTGCATAGAAACTAATTAGCTTCCAGTTTTTTTTTTGTCAAAGCTTAATTGAACAAGCTGAAGTTAAAAGCTGATTGGCTACTATGCACAGCTGCACCAGATTTTGCACTCTCCAGTTTTATTAAATCAACCCCATTGCATTCTGACAAATAGACACCAGAATACACTGATCAGCGCTTGCAGCTATTAGCATTATAGGCTATATATTTGCCATTGTTTGCTGGCAGGTGATGGGTAGATTGCAGCCCTTCCTTCCCTGGTCTGAACTGCTCCTTGTATGCAGAGTGATACAGGGAAGGAACAGCCTAATGTGCTGATTTGATCCCTGCTGGCCCTCCTCTCAAGTTCATCCCAGGAGCTTGTTACATAGTTAGTCTGGTTTAAAAAACATACAAGTCCATCCAGTTCAACTAACAGAGAAAACACACAAAAAAAACAACACGCACAAATGGAAAACCTCTATATACACTATCCTATACCCATAGTTGATCCAGAGCAGGGGGAAAAAATGATCCAGCTTGTGTGTGACATCACATAGGATGGATGAGAGAGGAGGGCCAGTGGGGATCTTACCAGAAGGATCAGTATTGTGTCACTGGCACTTCCCCACTCTTTGTGATCCCATATTCACACTTCAGTTTCCTATTGACTGCCATCATGCACTGCCCTACTAACTGACACGGTCTATTGCTCTACTGACTGGCACTATCCACTGCTGTACTGACACTGTCCTCTGCCCTACTGACACCGCCCTACTGACTGACACAATCCACTTCCCTACTGACACCATTCACTGCCCTACTTACACTGTCCACTGCTACACTGACTGACAGCATCCACTGCTTTTCTGGCACTGTCCACTGTACTACTCTCACAATCCTCTGACCTACTGACGCCTTCCTCTGCCCTACTGACACGGTCCACTACCCTTATGACATCGTTCTTTACCCTTCAGACACTGTCCACTTCTATGCTGACTCTGTCCTATTGACCCCATCCTCTACCTTGAAGAACACCATCCACTGCCTTATCAACACCAGCCTCTGCCCTATTGACCCCATCCTTTGCTCTGCTGACCTCTATTAATCTGACCTACTTACTGCTAACCCTTATACTCTGACCTACAAACTAATAACCTCTGTACACTGCCCTAAAAACTGCTAGCTCCTGTGCTTTTTCCTACCTGTTACTGACCTCTGTACACAACCTTACATCTTACTGACCTCTGTACACTGCAATATATTTTACTGACCTCTGTACACTGCCTTACACACTATTGTCCTCTTTACACTGCCCTACATATTACTGAACTCTGTACACTACCCTATATTCTACTGACCTCTGTACACTGCAATACATACTACTGACCTCCATACATTTTTCTACAAACTACTTACCCCCGTACGCTACATCTTACTTACCTCTTTGCTCTACTTTACTCTCTAAATAGGAATAAAAAAGGTGAATAAAAATTAATGAGTTTCTCACTGAAGTTAAGGAGAAAAAAATTATATTTTTACAATAACATTTGTTTTATTACATTTTACAAGTTTATTTTCATGTTGTCCTTACAATATACTATACTATAGTGATTCCTTGCTAGTTAAAAGGGTGTCAAACCCCAATGATCTTTGATTTCTTTTATATTGTTCAAATTGATCTCCATCTCATAAAAGTTGCCTATCCCTGGTCTATAGTATTCAAGTTTACTGCTTCTTCAACAGCTACATTTAGGATTATGTGAAGAGGTTCAATGAGGGCTGGGACAGCAATGAGATTAATTAGACAACGCCAGAAGAGGAGAGAGCTATGACATGCAAGGTGGGAAATTTTTTTCCTGGAAAAGTTAAAGTGTTACTAAACCCACAACAGTAAAATCAGTTAGTATATGCAATAAAGCATGTTTAATATACTCACTGTGGAACCTAAGGGGTTAGTCCTGCACATTGTGTAAAAAGGCTGTTTGATCCTGTCTTCTCTGATCCTCCCCTTCTTCTACTGTCCCCAATCCATATTCTGATAGTACAGAGCTCTAGGAGTCACTCTGCACATACTCAGTTTGGTGTATATTGCTAAAAAGTTTTTTTTTCTTTGGGAAGATGCATGTGATCAGCACAGGGCCAATCAGCACTGTCCAGACAGAGTACCAGGGGTTATGCAGTTTCATAGGACAGTCAGAGCAGAATGAAAACTCCTCCTACAAGCTTTAACCAGTGCTCAGCTGGACACTGATAGAAGTCACAAGACTGCTATATACTGCTGACAAGAAAAGGTATTTAGCAGTGTATACGTACTGAAATAATTGAATTTCCATGTTCTTTGTAATGTGGGAGACCCGATTTAGTGAATGCAGGGTCATGGGTTTAGTAACACTTTAAACATTTACAAATATTCTAGCAATTTTATAGAAACATTGCAAGAGAATTAAAATTAATTAATGGAAAGAAAAAATGCAGAGAGTAAGCATTATAAAATACTTGGTTTTTCTTTATTTTTACATGCAGTTTTGTTGGTGACAGGGTCTCATTAAATTTATTTTATCTCATGCCAGTCTAAAGCTGGCCATACACTAGCAGATTTTTCAATGAACATGCATATGAATATTTGTATAAATATTTGTAAGAAAATTTTCAGTACATTTAATAATTTTACAAATGTCACTCAAAAGTTCTACAAAATTTAGTTTGCTTTTATTTTGATTTTGAAATATATGTGTAGCGCTACCACCAAGGGAAGCCGTTTGTCTGTTTTTCACTTCGCCTTGCAGCCAGGCACAGTGTATTTCTTCAGCCAAATACACTCACACACACTTCCACTCATTGTCTTCAATGACCAATTCGTATTGTAGAATTGGGGATAGGGAAGGGGAATTGTAGTAGGATGCTCCAAAATCAGAACTATTTACACTGAGGACATCTAGCTGATGTCTTAGTTAAATACTTATGAAGTCTTGGCTGACAGTAGATAGCAGACTTTCCTTTACGTTGTAGTAACAAGTAGTTTGCAGTAGCAGTAGTTACAGGGCTGAGCTCCACAGATATAAGCCAGTTATGACAGACTGCGACAGCCCAAACGTAATATAGCTGAGCAAAGTCCTTGCAACACTTGGAGAAGGTCTTCAGAACACTAGCCAGTGTTCCGTTTTTCCAGACCCATGCTTACTATCAAGCACCAGGGGAGGTATCAAGCACACAGAGTCCACAAATTCCTCAAAGTCAGTGCAGACTTCCCTTTACTTTGTAGCAACAAGTAGTTTAGGAGTGAGCAAAGTCCTTTTTTGCAGTAGTAGTAGTTGCATGGCTGAGCTCCACAGGTATAAGCCAGTCCCCAAATTCCTCAATGTCAGTACTCACAAGGCTCAAGGACAGAATGGTTGCCTCCTTTCAATCTTCCAAGTGAAACCCTACACTGATACCAGGCAGAGCTTTGGTAAACAGCTCTCCTCAGTCAGCTTCCTGAAGAACCAGGGTCACTCTCTTTAACTTTAGACCCTCGGGCCACATGGAAGCAAGTGCCAGACGAGGCCTTGGTGCAATCCACTCCCAGGAAAGACACTAAACCCATGTGCTCTCAGAATATAAATACTACTCCCAGCATGCAATGGGGCAACCTTCCCTTCCAATTAGCCAGGGCTGTAACCATATTCAATGTGGTTCATTTGTGTGGCCCCTACCCATATCCTGGAAGGCTCTCATAGCTTTGTGAAGGCAGGCAGACAAACTCCAACAGCTCCAGAGCAGCATGAACAAAACTAACTAATCAATCACAGCATTCTGTTTAGTAGAATACCAGACTGAATTTACCTGACATCCTCTTTGGTAAGCAGAGAAACACAGCTATGCTTAACTGAACTATACACATCCTAGTACCTAACTAAGAGGGTGCTACACTCATTCCCTGCCAAAAAAAGGCCATGTCCTCATTGGCATGGGCAGCCGCCCATACAAAAACTTTGTACAAAAATCTAGGCGGAGTATTCCACAAATTTAGAGGGGGGGGGGGGGAAGGGAAGTAACATATATACAAACCCAATAAGGGCAAATAAATTAGCAGTGCAAAAATAAAGTATCTGCTGTACAAGTATTTACACAGGTTCAAACATGTTCACCAGTGTTTGGGTTTTTTTTAGGTAGAGTCCTACCAAGTGCAGCTTTTATGTGCACCCCCACCAAAAATGGAATCAATTGGTGGGGGGAAACACATGCATAACTATACCCTAAACTATCCAATACATTTTAGACATTATCAGCAATGTACAATATACAGTGCATCCAGAAAGTATTTACTTTTGACACATTTTGTTATATTACAGCCTTATTCCAAAATAAATTAAATTAATTTTTTCCTCAACATTCTACAAACAATATCCCATAATGACAACATGAAAAAAGTTTGTTTTGAATTCTTTGCAATTTATTAAAAATAAAAAAAACAAAATAAAAAAACACATATACATAAGTAGTCACAGCCTTTGCCATGACACTCAAAATTGAGCTCTGGTGTATTCTGTTCCCACTGTTCATCCTTGAGATGTTTCCACAACTTGATTGGAGTCCACCTGTCAGAAATTCAGTTGATTGGACAGGATTAGGAAAGGCATAAACCTGTCTATATAAGGTCCCACAGTTAACAGTGCATGTCAGAGCACAAACCAAGTCATGAAGTCTAAGAAATTGTCTGTAGACCTCCGAGACAGAATTGTATCAAGGCACAGATATGGGGAAGGATACAGAAACATTTCTGCAGCATTGAAGGTCCCAATGAGCACAGTTGCCTACATCATCCATAAATGGAAGAAGTTTGGAACCACCAGAAATCTTCCCCGGCTAAAATGAGCAATCAAGGGAGAAGAGCCTTAGCCAGGGAAGTAACCAAGCACCCGATGGTCACTCTGAAAGAGCTCCAGAGTGTCTCTGTGGAGAGAGGAGAACCTTCCAGAAGAACAACCATCTCTGCAGCACTCCACCAATCAGGCCTGTATGGTAGAGTGGCCATACAGAAGCGAAATGGCAGCCCGCCTGGAGTTTGCCGAAAGGCACATAAGGGACTCTCAGACCATGAGAAACAAAACTCTCTGGTCTAATGAAACAAAAATTGAACTCTTTGGCCTGAAACTTCATGTCTGGAGGAAACCAGGCACAGTTCACCAGTGACAGGAATTGGGAGAATAGTCAGGATCAAAGGAAAAATGAATGCAGCAATGTACAGAGACATCCTTGATGAAAACCTGTTCCAGAGCGCTCTGGACCTTAGATTGGGGTGACGGTTTATCTTTCAACAGGACAACGACCCTAAGCACACAGCCCACATAACAAAGGAGTTGCTACGGGGCAACTCTGTGAATTCCTGCAGTGACCCAGCCAGAGCCAAGACTTAAACCCAATTGAACATCTCTGGAGAGATCTGAAAATGGCTGTGCACCAATGCTCTCCATCCAACCTGATGGAGCTTGAGAGATACTGAAAAAAAGAATGGGAGAAATTGCCCAAAAATAGGTGTGCCAAGCTTGTAGCATCATACTCAAAACAACTTGAGGCTGTAATTGGTGCTAAAATTGCTTCAACAAAATATTGAGCAAAGGCTGTGAATACTTATGTACTGTACATGTGGTTTTTTCATTTTTTATTTTTAATAAATTGCAAAGATTTCAAAACGAACTTCTTTCACATTGTCATTATGAAGTATTGTTTGTAGAATGTTGAGGAAAAAAATGTATTTAATCCATTTTGGAATAAGACTGTAACATAACAAAATGTGGCACAAGTTAAGCGCTGTGAATACTTTCTGGAAGCACTGTATTACAGTGGAGGGCCTCAGCCAAGGCAGAGTAGTTCCTTGCAGTCCTGCTGGAAGAGAAAGGAGAACAGATATGCACACATCCTATTCTATTAGCTAAATGTGGGAATATCCTCTCACAGAAAGGTGAACGTCCCATGGAAATGTCAACTATCAAATTTGCTCTAACATTCTCATAGCAGATAATTCCAGTGATGGTCCCCTAAAGGTCATCTCTCAGAGCCCTGAAAGAAAACAGATATAGACATTCTGACTAATCTACTGTAGCTATCTAGGCATGTCATGAAAGATAGACTCATTAAGCTTTAAAATCCTTTTTCAAAATTGAGGCCCAGGCTTTGCTAACCAAAGTCCATAGCCCTCACACAGCAGATTCAGAGCTTGATGCTCCATGCATGCAGAACACCATTATTTGTCCATCTCATACAAGTGGAAGCCCTATCGGGTCAGGGATAGCCGCCCCTAATGTGTCAGTAAACTCAGCAAGGGAATATCCCCTCTACTGGGCACAATAACTTCACAGCAAAGATATTTGCGTCCTTTCAAATGAAGAATTTGGCAAGGGATCCTTCCCTCCCTGTTTGGAAGCGACTTTCTGTAGGAGTCTCTGCTGATGAGCTACCACCTGGCCCTAAGGCAACGTCTCAAAAGACATCATAGAGGAACAAAAACTACCCCCTACACTGGGCAACAATTCAGTTTGTTAGCTGAAGATCCAAAACTTCACAAAGGTTTCTTTTCCTTTGGGCACAACTTCTTATTGTGGCAAGCCATTGCCTGCTCTAATGGCAATGACTTGCCTGAACTCACTTTAGCACTTTCTATAGGATATAGAAATAGGGAGTTACCACTTCAAGTTGCAATTCCTTTAACACTTGAGCTTGAAATGTGAACAAATGGAGAGCTTTTCAAAAGGAAGTCTACATTTAAGTAGAACAAGAATGAGCAGCTGTCCTTTTGCCACAACAGCAGTCCACATAGACTTGACTGGAGGAAAAACATAGGAGTTCTCCAAACTTTGCAACAGTAAAAATCTGTGGTTCAGGGTCTGTGTCTCTGCTAATCAGAGGGGTTTGCTCCCTCCAGGTTGTATTCCTGATAATCCTTTTTTTTTTTCTTGAGAATAGTAACAATCTCCAAGTGCATCCCTCTTCAATTTGCAAGGATAGAAGGGGAATTTGGGAATAGAGGGCAACAAATTTGAACTATAAGAACTTCAGTCAGGTGCCTCTGACACAATTTGCAAGAATTTGACATGTCACAAGGTGTTTTCAGCAATAAAAGCCAGTATGTGGGATCTGGACCATCCGTACATCAGGACCCCAGATATTGTTGGCCCACTCTTGATTTTGCCATCCGGATGTCATGATTATTACTCAGTCAATGAAGATGGACCTTCCTAGACTCCAATTCTCCTTAACAGAGAGAAATTCCTTCAATAGTAGAGGTTTTGAGCTGTTTCTGAAGGCTTTTGGAACATACATGAAATCCCATACTGCTTCTTCACACCAAGAATCTCTCTTATACTCAATTTCTT
Organism: Staurois parvus; assembly: GCF_062004578.1. Classification (NCBI taxonomy): domain Eukaryota; kingdom Metazoa; phylum Chordata; class Amphibia; order Anura; family Ranidae; genus Staurois; species Staurois parvus. The sequence goes on along the minus strand of NW_028318390.1, from coordinate 3,801,715 downwards.
CCATCACCTTCCTTGGTGTGTAGAGGTAATTGTATCCATATTCTAAAGCCCCTTTCCTTTGTACAATGTGCTGGGAGTGGGAGAACCTGGGTAGCTTCTGCCTATCACCTCTCCCTGTTGGAGCATATAGATTGTCCTCCTTTTTGATGAGGATACTGTAGACCTTATTCTCTGCTCGAGCCCGAACATCATTTTTAGGAGGAAACAGGGCAGGCCTCCTGTTGGCATATGCTTCACAGAAGCCCAGGATTCTCGCACACAGGGTGAGAATGGAATCTTCCTCCCCATTCTCAGCAGCTTCATGGGCCATCTTAGCTTACTCCACTGACCCCCAGTCAATGATCCCTTCTGCCATGGATCCATAGCAATGCTGGAAGTAAGGTGACCCCATGTCAATAAGCCCCAGCCCTTCCTCTCCTGAAGAACCCAATGATGCTAGCCTCTGCACTCTGAAGGCCATGGGAACAAGGGCTTCCACTCACAGGTAGCTGATGGGGACTGCTGCTGAAGGGGTCCGTGGTTGCTCAGCCTGAACTGGGTAAATGTCTTGCACAGAGATGACACTGGTCTCCCTGGTCTGGCAGATGGTACTGCGGGTATGCACAACTTGTCCCGACCCCAGTGGTCTTTGCCTCACATCTCGATTATCCTGGGGAACTGAGTGAACAGCCGCAGCGAGTGGCGCTTCCATGCTGTACCTGGTTTCCCACACCGGCCCCACGCATGCAGCTTCATGCTCACACACTGGCATCTGCCACATACCAGTCTCTCCGCTGCATAAGGCCAGACTCCCGTGGGAGATCAAATGCACTCCGGTGTCGGTCAGCCATGCTGGAAATTTGACACCTATCTCAGCAGCTCTGGCAAGCACACCTGCTTCTGCCATCTTGCTGCTCCTCACACGTGGCTCTCTTTCAGCTGCACCTGGAAATGGCAGCTCGACTCCGCCCCTTCTCCAGATTGGTCAACCTTGGGTGCTGATTCTGCCCACTCTTCCTGACTGGAAGACACTTCACCCTCCTATTGGGCAGACATTCCCAGCATGCTGTTTCCTGTGCTGCATGTTAACCTTTTTTACTGCCATCACTTGCCCTCTCTGCAATCCGACATCCCTGTTGCCCCTCTGCAATCCACACACATCGACAATCTCACTGAAGGTCTGTTCCATTGCCCGCAGCAAGCTCTGTGACTTCTAAGGGGAAAATTCTGGACTGAGCCTCACACATGTAGCGCTACCCCTGAAGAAGCTGCTTGTATGTTTTCCACGGGTTCCCCTTGCTTCGCCACACAGCCAGGCACAGTGTATTTCTTCAGCCAAATACACTCACACACACTTACGCTCATTGCTTTCAATGACCAGTCTAGGGGATGTTTTGTTTTTGGAGTTTTATTGTAGATTTGGGGATAGGGAAGGAGAATTGTATTAGGATACTCCAAAATCAGAACTATTCACACTGAGGACATCTAGCTGATCTCTTAGTTAAACATTTATGAAGTCTTGGCTAACAGTAGATAGCAGACTTCCCTTTACTATGTAGCAACAAGTAGTTTAGGAGTGAGCAAAGTCCCTTTTAGTAGTAGTTGTAGTAGATACAGGGCTGAGCCCTGCAGGTATGAGCCAGTTATGACAGACTGCGACAGCCCAAAGGTAATGTAGCTGAGCAAAGTCCTTGGACAAGGTCTTCAGAACACTAGCCAGTGTTCCATTTTTCCAGACCCACGCTTACTATCAAGCACCAAGGGAGGTAGCAAGCAAACAGAGTCCACAAATTCCTCAATGTCAGTACTCATAAGGCCCAAGGGCAGAATGGTTGCCTCCTTCCAATCTTCCAAGTGAAACCCTACAGTGATACCAGACAGGCCCTCAGGTCGATCCACTTGAGGCCACATGGCAGCAAATGCCAGGTGAGGTAGCTTGCCTCCAGCCTGGCTTGGTGCAATCCACTCCCGGAAAAGACAGTAAACCCATGTGCACACTGGATCAGGAGAAGTTGTTGAGTGATCACATAACAGCCTAAGTGAAGTGGAGCCATAGTATTGAAAACAGAAGATATGTGTCCCTGGAAGTCTTTAAAGCTCACCATGCACTATACAATCTGGTTGTACAATCTCCTTTAGATCTACCATCAATTATGTAGTGCAAGGGACTGCCTGACTGGATACAGATAGGATTGATAGGTGTGTCCTCTTATTGTATAGCTTTGGTAAATATGAAGGAGAATATACAAAGATTGTACAATCAGACTGTATAGTACAGGGCCACTTTTATTCACCTAAAATGAGCTAGTTGCACTTTTTTTTTTAATTTAAATATTTATAAATTTTTCAGATAAACAAGTTATACAAACATACTCATTAAAACCTTAGCATATTATCAAAACATTTATCATTTCATCCCCCCCCCTCCCCCTACCTATATAGAACCCATCCCCCTCCCCTATCCAATTCCTGACCCCTTCTGCTCTGCATTTTCCTGTTCATTTCTGGATATCATAATCGCTATAAAGGAAGAACAAAATATGTTTCCATATTATTCTATGTTAATCCCCCATAACCTTTTTGAATTACTCCCATTTGTTCCATCTTGTATGGTAACTCTCCATCTTATCTTCATTCAAATGATAAAGTTCCTCCAATTTACATATTTGATCCACCCTACTGTCAGGGTCTGCTGCGGCTCCGTCCCCGGAGCATGCGCAATAGCGGCGGCTCACGCCGGGACACAGGCACCAGATCCCGGTGGGCCGCGGCTGACAGGAGGCCGCGCATGCGCAGTAGGAGCCGCGGGCGCGCCTCGGGCGGCCAATGACAGCCCGGGGGTGCGTCCTGGGTGGCCAATGACAGTGCAGGGCGAGATATTTAAAGATGCCCTGCACTGTCACAAATCGCCGCAAGGTCTGACCAATTACCTGTGTTCCCTGTGATTGTGACCCGGATTGTTTGACGTTCTGCCTGCTCCTGCCCTGACCCGGATTATCTGACTACACTGCCTTCTCCTGTGATTGACCCGGATTGTCCCTGACTATGCTGCCTTCTCCTGTGATTGACCCGGATTGTCCCTGACTACGCTGCCTTCTCCTGTCCTTACCCCCGGCTTGTTTGACCATTCCGCGGACTGACTCCGGTAACTGACCCTGCGTGTGATCTGACCACTCTCTGCCTGCTGTCTCGGTACCACGCCATTTCCCACGGTGACAACCGCCGGTTTATCCTGCCAGGTCCTGCCGGCCTCCTCACATCTGGCTCTATTCTGTCCTACTCTTATCCCCGGAGGCTCCCTCTGCCACGGGTGGTATTGCTCGGAGGTCGTGACCTGGTTCTGCTCCAAGTCCATCCCCACCATCAGGGGCCCTGGTGAAAACGCAGACCGGGACTTAGACTCCATGCTCCGGGTGATTCTGCCTAGTGGGCTGCCAGAGGTGCCACCTGGCGGATCTGTAACAGTACCTTGCGGCCATGACAGAGTCAGGAAGAGGCCCGGCCTCCCTGGAGGATATCTGCCAGCATCTGGCGACCCTAACCCAAGCAGTCCAGACTTTTCATACCCGATGCTCCCACCTTGAGGACCGCATGGAGACGTTAGTCACCCTTACATCCCCAGCACCGAGCCCGAGTCCCGCAGCTTCTCCTGGGGAATCACCTGCTACCCCAGCTCCCGGAGCAGGGGCCGCACCCCCTACTCCCGAACCCCGCGTTCCTTTACCAGAACGCTTCCGTGGAGACCGAAGCCGCTTCAGGGCCTTCAGGAATGCGTGCATCTTGTTCTTCGACCTGCAGCCCCGCACGTTCACCACCGAGACCGTCAAGGTGGGGTTTATAGTCTCTCTCCTTCAGGATGAGCCCCAGGATTGGGCTCATCGTCTTATGGAGAATCGCGACCCCCATCTTGATTCCGTGACTGAATTTTTTAGAGCCATGGCTATACTATATGACGACCCTCAGCGAGCTGCTTCCGCAGAGACCACCTTGTACTCTCTGCGACAGGGTTGCCGGGCAGCCGAGGAGTACGCGTCTGAATTCAGGCACTGGATGGGGGACACCCGATGGAACGATGCGGCATTATGTCACCAATTTCGCATCGGGCTATCTGAGTCACTCAAAGACGAGTTAGCACGGGTGGGCCTACCTGACTCCCTAGAGAAGCTAATCGAGCTGGCCATACAAATTGACCACAGACTGAGAGAACGCCGGCTTGAACGAAGCAACCAGGGTCAAAGGGCGGCTTGGGTACCATCGAGGGGATTATTCCCGCCTACAGGAAGCACTACCTGGAGCTCGGAACCTGGGGACACCTCCGAACCCATGCAACTGGGACTGGCTCGGTCCACATTATCGGCCGAAGAACGACAGAGAAGACTATCACAGAACCTCTGTCTGTACTGCGGAGAAGCTGGCCACCGGGTGCGCTCCTGTCCTGCAAAAAAGTGTAAGTCCACTTCTAGTTTTTTTCCTTTATCTGCAGAAAGGGGTGATCAGTCAAGTTATCTGGCAATACCTGTGTCTTTACAGCTCCCCGGAAGAACCTTGACGGTGACAGCTATCATAGATTCGGGGGCATGTAGCTGCTTTATTGATCTCACGTTTGCTCACCAGCAAGGGATCGCACTCCAGACCAAGGAAAGGGGGCTGAACATCTTCCTAGCGGATGGGTTTAGCTTAAAATCGAGAATGGCGGTACTTGCTGGAAGGAGCTACACACCCCATCCTGATATATACCGATCACAAAAACCTGGAATATTTGAGGACGGCCAGATGACTGAAGCCACGCCAGGCAAGATGGGCACTTTTCTTTTCTCGGTTTACCTTCCACATAACTTATCGACCTGGCTCTAAGAACACAAAGCCGGACGCGCTGTCCCGCATGTTTGAGGACCCCGATGATACACCAAGACCTGACACAATCCTACCATCCGGAAACTTCCTCGTCCTACAGACGGAACTCTAATTCTCTAAACACTTTAGCTTTATCTTTAGTTGAATACATTAAATCTCCTTTGTGGTCTCTTATTTTCTCTATATAGTTCCTAGATTTTTTTTTTTTGTGAGCCCTCATTAAATATTTTCCTGGCCCATCTCCCCATCTGTATCTCTCTCTTGTCATTTTATTGAACACTCTTCTCTTATCTTCTTCCAGAAATGTATTTAATTCTTCTCTTTTATTTATTACCCTCTGCATAATCTCTTTTGTTACTTTATCTTTATGTATCTGCTTTAACTCACAGAGTTCACTAAGAAGCGTGTTTATTTTTTTTTCTCTTCTTTCCCTCTTCTTTTTTGCTATCAGGATTCCTCTAATATAGGCCTTATGAGCCTCCCACACTGTTGCTATGGACACTTTCCCAGAATCATTTTCCTCAAAAAATTGCTCTATTTCTTTTTTAATTCTTTTATCCACCTCTGAATCCTGGAGAAGTGTATCATTTAACCTCCATAATTTCCCCATGATAATTGCTAGAGATGAGTGAATCGAACTTGGCGAAGTGGAATTCGTTTCGAATTTCAGGAAAAATTCGATTCGCATCGAATCCGAATTTTAGCAAACTTCAGGTGCACGAATCAAATTTTTCCCGATCAGCCGGCAAAAGTGTCACTGCAGAGAGCTCCGCTATTTCTGTCAGTTCTAACAGTTCATTTACAGCGGTTGAAACATTGTATCTATTTGTTTCCATTTAGGATACAGATGTTTTTATTCGGAAATAAATAGAATGTTTCAACCGCTGTAAATGTGAAGGAACTGTCAGAGAACTGTCAGAAATAGCGGAGCTCTCTGCAGATACACTTTTTGCTGTACTGGAATACTTCTTCTTTTCATTCTTCTTCTTCTTTTCATTCTTCTTCTTCTTCTTTTCATTCTTCTTTTCATTCTTCTTCTTCTTTTCATTCTTCTTCTTTTCATTCTTCTTTTCATTCTTCTTCTTCTTTTCATTCTTCTTCTTCTTCTTTTCATTCTTCTTTTCATTCTTCTTCTTCTTCTTTTCATTCTTTTTCTTCTTCTTTTCATTCTTCTTCTTCTTCTTTTCATTCTTCTTTTCATTCTTCTTCTTCTTCTTCTTTTCATTCTTCTTCTTCTTTTCATTCTTCTTTTCATTCTTCTTCTTCTTCTTTTCATTCTTCTTTTCATTCTTCTTTTCATTCTTCTTCTTCTTCTTTTCATTCTTCTTTGCATTCTTTTCATTCTTCTTTGCATTCTTCTTCTTCTTCTTTTCATTCTTCTTCTTCTTCTTTTCATTCTTCTTTTCATTCTTCTTCTTCTTCTTTTCATTCTTCTTTTCATTCTTCTCATTCTTCTTTTCATTCTTCTTTTCATTCTTCTTTTCATTCTTCTTCTCATTCTTCTTCTCATTCTTCTCCTTCTTCTTTTCATTCTTCTTCTTCTTCTTTTCATTCTTCTTCTTCTTTTCATTCTTCTTCTTCTTCTTTTCATTCTTCTTTTCATTCTTCTTCTTCTTCTTTTCATTCTTATTCTTCTTCTTTTCATTCTTCTTTTCATTCTTCTTCTTCTTCTTTTCATTCTTCTTCTTCTTTTCATTCTTCTTTTCATTCTTCTCATTCTTCTTTTCATTCTTCTTTTCATTCTTCTTCTCATTCTTCTTCTCATTCTTCTTCTTCTTTTCATTCTTCTTTTCATTCTTCTTCTTCTTTTCATTCTTCTTCTTTTCATTCTTCTTCTTCTTTTCATTCTTCTTTTCATTCTTCTTCTTTTCATTCTTCTTCTTCTTCTTTTCATTCTTCTTTTCATTCTTCTTCTTCTTTTTTCATTCTTCTTCTTCATCTTTTTATTCTTCATTTCAATCTTCTTCTTCTTCTTTTCATTCTTCTTCTTTTCATTCTTCTTCTTCTTCTTCTTCTTTTCATTCTTCTTCTTCTTCTTTTCATTCTTCTTTTCATTCTTCTTCTTCTTCTTTTCATTCTTCTTCTTCTTCTTTTTATTCTTCTTTTCATTCTTCTTCTTCTTCATTTCATTCTTCTTCTTTTCATTCTTCTTCTTCTTCTTTTCATTCTTCTTTTCATTCTTCTTCTTCTTTTTTTCATTCTTCTTCTTCTTCTTCTTTTCATTTTTCTTTTCATTCTTCTTCTTTTCATTCTTCTTTTCATTTTTCTTCTTCTTCTTTTCATTATTCTTCTTCTTCTTTTCATTCTTCTTTTCATTCTTCTCATTCTTCTTTTCATTCTTCTTCTCATTCTTCTTTTCATTCTTCTTCTCATTCTTCTTTTCATTCTTCTTCTTCTTCTTTTCATTCTTCTTCTTCTTCTTTTCATTCTTCTTCTTCTTTTCATTCTTCTTTTCATTCTTCTTCTTCTTTTCATTCTTCTTTTCATTCCTCTTCTTCTTCTTTTCATTCTTCTTCTTCTTCTTTTCATTCTTCTTCTTCTTCTTTTCATTCTTCTTCTTTTCATTCTTCTTTTCATTCTTCTTCTTCTTCTTTTCATTCTTCTTCTTCTTCTTTTCATTCTTCTTTTCATTCTTCTTCTTCTTCTTTTCATTCTTCTTCTTCTTCTTTTCATTCTTCTTTTCATTCTTCTTCTTCTTTTCATTCTTCTTCTTCTTCTTTTCACTCTTCTTTTCATTCTTCTTCTTCTTCTTTTCATTCTTCTTTTCATTCTTCTTCTTCTTCTTTTCATTCTTCTTCTTCTTCTTTTCATTCTTCTTTTCATTCTTCTTCTCATTCTTCTTCTTCTTCTTCTTTTCATTCTTATTCTTCTTTTCATTCTTCTTCTTCTTCTTCTTCTTTTCATTCTTCTTTTCATTCTTCTCATTCTTCTTTTCATTCTTTTTTTCATTCTTCTTCTCATTCTTCTTCTCAATCTTCTTCTTCTTCTTTTCATTCTTCTTCTTCTTTTCATTCTTCTTCTTCTTTTCATTCTTCTTCTTCTTCTATTCATTCTTCTTCTTCTTCTTTTCATTCTTCTTTTCATTCTTCTTCTTCTTCTTTTCATTCTTCTTTTCATTCTTCTTCTTCTTCTTTTCATTCTTCTTCTTCTTTTCATTCTTCTTCTTCTTTTCATTCTTCTTTTCATTCTTCTCATTCTTCTTTTCATTCTTCTTTTCATTCTTCTTCTCATTCTTCTTTTCATTCTTCTTCTTCTTCTTTTCATTCTTTTTTTCATTCGTCTTCTTCTTCTTTTCATTCTTCTTCTTCTTCTTTTCATTCTTCTTCTTTTCATTCTTCTTCTTCTTCTTTTCATTCTTCTTCTTCTTTTCATTCTTCTTTTCATTCTTCTTCTTCTTCTTTTCATTCTTCTTCTTCTTCTTCTTCTTTTCATTCTTCTTTTCATTCTTCTTCTTCTTCTTCTTGTCATTCTTCTTTTCATTCTTCTTCTTCTTCTTTTCATTCTTCTTCTTCTTCTTCTTTTCATTCTTCTTTTCATTCTTCTTCTTCTTCTTTTCATTCTTCTTCTTCTTCTTTTCATTCTTCTTTTCATTCTTCTTCTTCTTCTTTTCATTCTTCTTCTTCTTTTCATTCTTCTTCTTCTTCTTTTCATTCTTCTTCTTCTTTTCATTCTTCTTCTTTTCATTCTTCTTCTTTTCATTCTTCTTCTTTTCATTCTTCTTCTTCTTCTTTTCATTCTTCTTTTCATTCTTCTTCTTTTCATTCTTCTTCTTCTTCTTTTCATTCTTCTTTTCATTCTTCTTCTTCTTCTTTTCATTCTTCTTCTTCTTCTTTTCATTCTTCTTCCTCTTCTTTTCATTCTTCTTTTCATTCTTCTTCTTCTTTTCATTCTTCTTCTTCTTCTTTTCATTCTTCTTCTTCTTCTTTTCATTCTTCTTCTTCTTCTTTTCATTCTTCTTCTTCTTCTTTTCATTCTTCTTCTCATTCTTCTTTTCATTCTTCTTCTTCTTCTTTTCATTCTTCTTCTTCTTTTCATTCTTCTTCTTCTTCTTTTCATTCTTCTTTTCATTCTTCTCATTCTTCTTTTCATTCTTTTTTTCATTCCTCTTCTCATTCTTCTTCTCAATCTTCTTCTTCTTCTTTTCATTCTTCTTCTTCTTCTTTTCATTCTTCTTCTTCTTTTCATTCTTCTTCTTCTTTTCATTCTTCTTTTCATTCTTCTTCTTCTTCTTCTTCTTCTATTCATTCTTCTTCTTCTTCTTTTCATTCTTCTTTTCATTCTTCTTCTTCTTCTTTTCATTCTTCTTTTCATTCTTCTTCTTCTTCTTTTCATTCTTCTTCTTCTTTTCATTCTTCTTTTCATTCTTCTCATTCTTCTTTTCATTCTTCTTTTCATTCTTCTTCTCATTCTTCTTTTCATTCTTCTTCTTTTCATTCTTCTTCTTCTTCTTTTCATTCTTCTTCTTCTTCTTTTCATTCTTCTTTTCATTCTTCTTCTTCTTCTTTTCATTCTTCTTCTTCCTTTTGTCATTCTTCTTCTTCTTCCTGTCATTCTTCTTTTCATTCTTCTTCTTCTTCTTTTCATTCTTCTTTTCATTCTTCTTCTTCTTCTTCTTTTCATTCTTCTTCTTCTTCTTTTCATTCTTCTTCTTCTTCTTCTTTTCATTCTTCTTTTCATTCTTCTTCTTCTTTTCATTCTTCTTCTTCTTTTCATTCTTCTTCTTCTTCTTCTTCTTTTCATTCTTCTTTTCATTCCTCTTCTTTTCATTATTCTTCTTCTTCTTTTCATTCTTCTTCTTCTTCTTTTCATTCTTCTTTTCATTCTTTTTCTTCTTCTTTTCATTCTTCTTTTCATTTTTCTTCTTCTTCTTTTCATTCTTCTTCTTCTTCTTTTCATTCTACTTTTCATTCTTCTTTTCATTCTTCTTCTTCTTCTTCTTTTCATTCTTCTTCTTCTTTTCATTCTTCTTCTTCTTCTTCTTTTCATTCTTCTTTTCATTCTTCTTCTTCTTCTTTTCATTCTTCTTCTTTTCATTCTTCTTTTCATTCTTCTTCTTTTCATTCTTCTTCTTTTCATTCTTCTTCTTTTCATTCTTCTTCTTTTCATTCTTCTTCTCATTCTTCTTCTTTTCATTCTTCTTCTTCTTCTTGTCATTCTTCTTCTTCTTCTTGTCATTCTTCTTTTCATTCTTCTTCTTTTCATTCTTCTTTTCATTCTTCTTCTTCTTTTCATTCTTCTTCTTCTTTTCATTCTTCTTTTCATTCTTCTTCTTCTTCTTTTCATTCTTCTTCTTCTTCTTTTCATTCTTTTTTTCATTCTTCTTCTTCTTCTTTTCATTCTTCTTCTTCTTTTCATTCTTCTTTTCATTCTTCTCATTCTTCTTTTCATTCTTCTTCTCATCCTTCTTTTCATTCTTCTTCTCATTCTTCTTCTCATTCTTCTTCTGCTTCTTTTCATTCTTCTTCTTCTTTTCATTTTTCTTCTTCTTCTTTTCATTCTTATTTTCATTATTCTTCTTCTTCTTCTTTTCATTCTTCTTCTTCTTCTTTTCATTCTTCTTCTTCTTCTTTTCATTCTTCTTTTCATTCTTCTTCTTCTTTTCATTCTTCTTCTTCTTCTTTTCATTCTTCTTCTTCTTCTTTTCATTCTTCTTTTCATTCTTCTTCTTTTCATTCTTCTTCTTCTTCTTTTCATTCTTCTTCTTCTTTTCATTCTTCTTCTTCTTCTTCTTTTCATTCTTCTTTTCATTCTTCTTCTTCTTCTTCTTCTTCTTCTTCTTTTCATTCTTCTTCTTCCTCTTGTCATTCTTCTTCTTCTTCTTGTCATTCTTCTTTTCATTCTTCTTCTTCTTTTCATTCTTTTTCTTCTTCTTCTTTTCATTCATCTTTTCATTCTTCTTCTTCTTCTTTTCATTCTTCTTCTTTTCATTCTTCTTCTTCTTTTCATTCTTCTCTTCATTCTTCTTCTTCTTTTCATTCTTCTTCTTCTTCTTCTTTTCATTCTTCTTTTCATTCTTCTTCTATTCATTCTTCTTTTCATTCTTCTCATTCTTCTTTTCATTCTTCTTCTTCTTCTTTTCATTCTTCTTCTTCTTTTCATTCTTCTTTTCATTCTTCTTCTAATTCTTCTTTTCATTCTTCTTCTTCTTTTTTTCATTCTTCTTTTCATTCTTCTTCTTCTTCTTCTTCTTTTCATTCTTCTTCTTCTTCTTTTCATTCTTCTTTTCATTCTTCTTCTTCTTCTTTTCATTCTTCTTCTTCTTTTCATTCTTCTTTTCATTCTTATTCTTCTTCTTTTCATTCTTCTTCTTCTTCTTTTCATTCTTCTTTTCATTCTTCTTCTTCTTCTTTTCATTCTTCTTCTTCTTCTTTTCATTCTTCTTTTCAATCTTCTCCTTCTTCTTTTCATTCTTCTTCTTCTTCTTTTCATTCTTCTTCTTCTTCTTTTCATTCTTCTTTTCATTCTTCTTCTTCTTCTTTTCATTCTTCTTCTTCTTTTCATTCTTCTTCTTCTTCTTCTTCTTCTTCTTTTCATTCTTCTTCTTCTTTTCATTCTTCTTTTCATTCTTCTTCTTTTCATCCTTCTTCTTCTTTTCATTCTTCTTTTCATTCTTCTTCTTCTTCTTTTCATTCTTCTTCTTTTCATTCTTCTTTTAATTCTTCTTCTTCTTCTTTTCATTCTTCTTCTTTTCATTCTTCTTTTCAATCTTCTTCTTCTTCTTTTCATTATTCTTCTTTTCATTCTTCTTTTCATTCTTCTTCTTCTTCTTTTCATTATTCTTCTTCTTCTTCTTCTTCTTTTCATTCTTCTTTTCATTCTTCTTCTTCTTTTCATTCTTCTTTTCATTTTTCTTCTTCTTCTTTTCATTCTTCTTCTTCTTTTCATTCTTCTTTTCATTCTTCTCATTCTTCTTTTCATTCTTCTTCTTCTTCTTTTCATTCTTCTTCTTCTTCTTTTCATTCCTCTTCTTCTTCTTCTTCTTCTTTTCATTCTTCTTTTCATTCTTCTTCTTCTTTTCATTCTTCTTCTTCTTCTTTTCATTCTTCTTCTTCTTCTTTTCATTCTTCTTTTCATTCTTCTTCTTCTTTTCATTCTTCTTCTTCTTCTTGTCATTCTTCTTCTTCTTCTTGTCATTCTGCTTTTCATTCTTCTTCTTCTTCTTTTCATTCTTCTTTTCATCCTTCTTCTTTTCATTCTTCTTCTTCTTCTTTTCATTCTTCTTTTCATTCATCTTCTTCTTATTTTCATTCTTCTTCTTCTTCTTTTCATTCTTCTTTTCATTCTTCTTCTTCTTCTTTTCATTCTTCTTTTCATTCTTCTTCTTCTTCTTTTCATTCTTCTTTTCATTCTTCTCATTCTTCTTCTCATTCTTCTTTTCATTCTTCTTCTTCTTCTTTTCATTCTTCTTCTTCTTCTTTTCATTCTTCTTCTTCTTCTTCTTCTTCTTTTCATTCTTCTTCTTCTTCTTTTCATTCTGCTTCTTCTTTTCATTCTTCTTTTCATTCTTCTTCTTTTCATTCTTCTTCTTCTTCTTTTCATTCTTGTTTTCATTCTTCTTCTTCTTCTTTTCATTCTTCTTCTTCTTCTTTTCATTCTTCTTCTTCTTTTCATTCTTCTTTTCATTCTTCTTCTTCTTCTTCTTTTCATTCTTCTTCTTCCTCTTGTCATTCTTCTTCTTCTTCTTCTTGTCATTCTTCTTTTCATTCTTCTTCTTCTTTTCATGCTTCTTCTTCTTCTTTTCATTCTTCTTTTCATTCTTCTTCTTCTTCTTTTCATTCTTCTTCTTCTTCTTTTCATTCTTTGTCTTCTTCTTTTCATTCTTCTTCTTCTTTTCATTCTTCTTCTTTTCATTCTTCTTTTCATTCTTCTTCTTCTTCTTTTCATTCTTCTTTTCATTCTTCTTCTTCTTCTTTTCATTCTTCTTTTCATTCTTCTTCTTCTTTTCATTCTTCTTTTCATTCTTCTTCTTCTTCTTTTCATTCTTCTTCTTTTCATTCTTCTTTTCATTCTTCTTCTTCTTCTTTTCATTCTTCTTCTTTTCATTCTTCTTCTTCTTTTCATTCTTCTTTTCATTCTTCTTCTTCTTCTTTTCAATCTTCTTCTTCTTCTTTTCATTCTTCTTTTCATTTTTCTTCTTCTTCTTTTCATTCTTCTTCTTCTTCTTCTTTTCATTCTTCTTTTCATTCTTCTCATTCTTCTTTTCATTCTTCTTCTTCTTCTTTTCATTCATCTTCTTCTTCTTTTCATTCTTCTTTTCATTCTTCTTCTTCTTCTTCTTTTCATTCTTCTTTTCATTCTTCTTCTTTTCATTCTTCTTCTTCTTCTTTTCATACTTCTTCTTCTTCTTTTCATTCTTCTTTTCATTCTTCTTCTTCTTCTTCTTTTCATTCTTCTTCTTCTTCTTTTCATTCTTTGTCTTCTTCTTTTCATTCTTCTTTTTCTTTTCATTCTTCTTCTTCTTTTCATTCTTCTTCTTTTCATTCTTCTTCTTCTTCTTTTCATTCTTCTTCTTCTTCTTTTCATTCTTCTTTTCATTCTTCTTCTTCTTCTTTTCATTCTTCTTTTCATTCTTCTTCTTCTTCTTTTCATTCTTCTTCTTTTCATTCCTCTTTTCATTCTTCTTCTTCTTCTTTTCATTCTTCTTCTCTTCATTCTTCTTCTTCTTCTTTTCATTCTTCTTTTCATTCTTCTTCTTCTTCTTTTCATTCTTCTTCTTCTTCTTCTTTTCATTCTTTGTCTTCTTCTTTTCATTCTTCTTCTTCTTTTCATTCTTCTTCTTTTCATTCTTCTTTTCATTCTTCTTCTTCTTCTTTTCATTCTTCTTTTCATCCTTCTTCTTCTTCTTTTCATTCTTCTTTTCATTCTTCTTCTTTTCATTCTTCTTTTCATTCTTCTTCTTCTTTTCATTCTTCTTTTCATTTTTCTTCTTCTTCTTTTCATTCTTCTTCTTCTTTTCATTCTTCTTTTCATTCTTCTCATTCTTCTTTTCATTCTTCTTCTTCTTCTTTTCATTCTTCTTCTTCTTCTTTTCATTCTTCTTTTCATTCTTCATCTTCTTCTTTTCATTCTTCTTCTTCCTCTTCTTTTCATTCTTCTTTTCATTCTTCTTCTTCTTCTTTTCATTCTTCTTCTTCTTTTCATTCTTCTTCTTTTCATACTTCTTCTTCTTCTTCTTTTCATTCTTCTTTTCATTCTTCTTCTTCTTCTTTTCATTCTTCTTCTTCTTCTTTTCATTCTTTGTCTTCTTCTTTTCATTCTTCTTTTTCTTTTCATTCTTCTTCTTCTTTTCATTCTTCTTCTTTTCATTCTTCTTCTTCTTCTTTTCATTCTTCTTCTTCTTCTTTTCATTCTTCTTTTCATTCTTCTTCTTCTTTTCATTCTTCTTCTTTTCATTCCTCTTTTCATTCTTCTTCTTCTTCTTTTCATTCTTCTTCTTTTCATTCTTCTTCTTCTTCTTCTTTTCATTCTTCTTTTCATTCTTCTTCTTCTTTTCATTCTTCTTCTTCTTCTTTTCATTCTTTGTCTTCTTCTTTTCATTCTTCTTCTTCTTTTCATTCTTCTTCTTTTCATTCTTCTTTTCATTCTTCTTCTTCTTCTTTTCATTCTTCTTTTCATTCTTCTTTTCATTCTTCTTCTTCTTCTTCTTTTCATTCTTCTTTTCATTCTTCTTCTTCTTCTTTTCATTCTTCTTTTCATTTTTCTTCTTCTTCTTTTCATTCTTCTTCTTCTTCTTTTCATTCTTCTTTTCATTCTTCTTCTTCTTCTTTTCATTCTTCTTTTCATTCTTCCTCCTCTTCTTTTCATTCTTCTTTTCATTCTTCTCATTCTTCGTCTCATTCTTCTTTTCATTCTTCTTCTTCTTTTCATTCTTCTTCTTCTTCTTTTCATTCTTCTTTTCATTCTTCTTCTTCTTCTTCTTTTCATTCTTCTACTTCTTCTTCTTTTCATTCTTCTTTTCATTCTTCTTCTTCTTTTCATTCTTCTTCTTCTTCTTTTCATACTTCTTCTTCTTCTTCTTTTCATTCTTCTTTTCATTCTTCTTCTTCTTCTTCTTCTTTTCATTCTTCTTCTTCTTCTTCTTTTCATTCTTTGTCTTCTTCTTTTCATTCTTCTTTTTCTTTTCATTCTTCTTCTTCTTTTCATTCTTCTTCTTTTCATTCTTCTTCTTCTTCTTTTCATTCTTCTTCTTCTTCTTTTCATTCTTCTTTTCATTCTTCTTCTTCTTCTTTTCATTCTTCTTCTTTTCATTCCTCTTTTCATTCTTCTTCTTCTTTTCATTCTTCTTCTTTTCATTCTTCTTCTTCTTCTTTTCATTCTTCTTCTTCTTCTTTTCATTCTTCTTCTTCTTTTCATTCTTTGTCTTCTTCTTTTCATTCTTCTTCTTCTTTTCATTCTTCTTCTTTTCATTCTTCTTTTCATTCTTCTTCTTTTCATTCTTCTTTTCATTCTTCTTCTTCTTCTTTTCATTCTTCTTTTCATTCTTCTTCTTCTTCTTTTCATTCTTCTTCTTTTCATTCTTCTACTTCTTCTTCTTTTCATTCTTCTTTTCATTCTTCTTCTTCTTCTTTTCATTCTTCTTTTCATTTTTCTTCTTCTTCTTTTCATTCTTCTTCTTCTTCTTTTCATTCTTCTTTTCATTCTTCTCATTCTTCTTTTCATTCTTCTTCTTCTTCTTTTCATTCTTCTTCTTCTTCTTTTCATTCTTCTTTTCATTCTTCATCTTCTTCTTTTCATTCTTCTTCTTCTTCTTCTTTTCATTCTTCTTTTCATTCTTCTTCTTCTTCTTTTCATTCTTCTTCTTCTTTTCATTCTTCTTCTTCTTCTTTTCATACTTCTTCTTCTTCTTCTTCTTTTCATTCTTCTTTTCATTCTTCTTCTTCTTCTTTTCATTCTTCTTCTTCTTCTTTTCATTCTTTGTCTTCTTCTTTTCATTCTTCTTTTTCTTTTCATTCTTCTTCTTCTTTTCATTCTTCTTCTTTTCATTCTTCTTCTTCTTCTTCTTTTCATTCTTCTTCTTCTTCTTCTTTTCATTCTTCTTTTCATTCTTCTTCTTCTTCTTTTCATTCTTCTTTTCATTCTTCTTCTTCTTCTTTTCATTCTTCTTCTTTTCATTCCTCTTTTCATTCTTCTTCTTCTTCTTTTCATTCTTCTTCTTTTCATTCTTCTTCTTCTTCTTTTCATTCTTCTTTTAATTCTTCTTCTTCTTCTTTTCATTCTTCTTCTTCTTTTCATTCTTCTCATTCTTCGTCTCATTCTTCTTTTCATTCTTCTTCTTCTTCTTTTCATTCTTCTTCTTCTTCTTTTCATTCTTCTTTTCATTCTTCTTCTTCTTCTTCTTTTCATTCTTCTTCTTCTTCTTCTTCTTTTCATTCTTCTTCTTCTTCTTTTCATTCTTCTTTTCATTCTTCTTCTTTTCATTCTTCTTCTTCTTCTTTTCATTCTTCTTTTCATTCTTCTTCTTCTTCTTTTCATTCTTCTTCTTCTTCTTTTCATTCTTCTTCTTCTTCTTTTCATTCTTCTTTTCATTCTTCTTCTTCTTCTTCTTCTTTTCATTCTTCTTCTTCCTCTTGTCATTCTTCTTCTTCTTCTTGTCATTCTTCTTTTCATTCTTCTTCTTCTTTTCATGCTTCTTCTTCTTCTTTTCATTCTTCTTTTCATTCTTCTTCTTCTTCTTCTTTTCATTCTTCTTCTTCCTCTTGTCATTCTTCTTCTTCTTCTTGTCATTCTTCTTTTCATTCTTATTCTTCTTCTTTTCATTCTTCTTCTTCTTCTTTTCATTCTTCTTTTCATTCTTCTTCTTCTTCTTTTCATTCTTCTTTTCATTCCTCTTCTTCTTTTCATTCTTCTTCTTCTTCTTTTCATTCTTTGTCTTCTTCTTTTCATTCTTCTTCTTCTTTTCATTCTTCTTCTTCTTTTCATTCTTCTTCTTTTCATTCTTCTTTTCATTCTTCTTCTTCTTCTTTTCATTCTTCTTTTCATTCTTCTTCTTCTTCTTTTCATTCTTCTTCTTCTTCTTTTCATTCTTCTTTTCATTCTTCTTCTTCTTTTCATTCTTCTTTTCATTCTTCTTCTTCTTCTTTTCATTCTTCTTCTTTTCATTCTTCTTTTCATTCTTCTTCTTCTTCTTTTCATTCTTCTTCTTTTCATTCTTCTTCTTCTTCTTTTCATTCTTCTTTTCATTCTTCTTCTTCTTCTTTTCATTCTTCTTCTTCTTTTCATTCTTCTTTTCATTTTTCTTCTTCTTCTTTTCATTCTTCTTCTTCTTTTCATTCTTCTTTTCATTCTTCTCATTCTTCTTTTCATTCTTCTTCTTCTTCTTCTTTTCATTCTTCTTCTTCTTCTTTTCATTCTTCTTTTCATTCTTCATCTTCTTCTTTTCATTCTTCTTCTTCTTCTTCTTCTTTTCATTCTTCTTTTCATTCTTCTTCTTCTTCTTCTTTTCATTCTTCTTCTTCTTTTCATTCTTCTTCTTCTTCTTTTCATACTTCTTCTTCTTCTTCTTTTCATTCTTCTTTTCATTCTTTGTCTTCTTCTTTTCATTCTTCTTTTTCTTTTCATTCTTCTTCTTCTTTTCATTCTTCTCCTTTTCATTCTTCTTCTTCTTCTTTTCATTCTTCTTCTTCTTTTCATTCTTCTTTTCATTCTTCTTCTTCTTCTTTTCATTCTTCTTCTTTTCATTCCTCTTTTCATTCTTCTTCTTCTTCTTTTCATTCTTCTTCTTTTCATTCTTCTTCTTCTTCTTTTCATTCTTCTTTTCATTCTTCTTCTTCTTCTTCTTTTCATTCTTCTTCTTCTTCTTTTCATTCTTTGTCTTCTTCTTTTCATTCTTCTTCTTCTTTTCATTCTTCTTCTTTTCATTCTTCTTTTCATTCTTCTTCTTCTTCTTTTCATTCTTCTTTTCATTCTTCTTCTTCTTCTTTTCATTCTTCTTCTTTTCATTCTTCTTCTTCTTCTTTTCATTCTTCTTCTTTTCATTCTTCTTCTTCTTCTTCTTTTCATTCTTCTTTTCATTCTTCTTCTTTTCATTCTTCTTCTTCTTCTTCTTCTTTTCATTCTTCTTTTCATTCTTCTTCTTTTCATTCTTCTTTTCATTTTTCTTCTTCTTCTTTTCATTCTTCTTCTTCTTCTTTTCATTCTTCTTTTCATTCTTCTCATTCTTCTTTTCATTCTTCTTCTTCTTCTTTTCATTCTTCTTCTTCTTCTTTTCATTCTTCTTTTCATTCTTCTTCTTCTTCTTTTCATTCTTCTTCTTCTTCTTTTCATTCTTCTTCTTCTTCTTTTCATACTTCTTCTTCTTCTTTTCATACTTCTTCTTCTTCTTCTTTTCATTCTTCTTTTCATTCTTCTTCTTCTTCTTTTCATTCTTCTTCTTTTCATTCTTTGTCTTCTTCTTTTCATTCTTCTTTTTCTTTTCATTCTACTTCTTTTCATTCTTCTTCTTCTTCTTTTCATTCTTCTTCTTCTTCTTTTCATTCTTCTTTTCATTCTTCTTCTTCTTTTCATTCTTCTTCTTTTCATTCCTCTTTTCATTCTTCTTCTTCTTCTTTTCATTCTTCTTCTTTTCATTCTTCTTCTTCTTTTCATTCTTCTTTTCATTCTTCTTCTTCTTCTTTTCATTCTTCTTCTTCTTCTTCTTTTCATTCTTCTTTTTCTTCTTTTCATTCTTCTTTTCATTTTTCTTCTTCTTCTTTTCATTCTTCTTCTTCTTCTTTTCATTCTTCTTTTCATTCTTCTCATTCTTCTTTTCATTCTTCTTCTTTTCATTCTTCTTCTTCTTCTTTTCATTCTTCTTTTCATTCTTCTTCTTCTTCTTTTCATTCTTCTTCTTCTTTTCATTCTTCTCATTCTTCGTCTCATTCTTCTTTTCATTCTTCTTCTTCTTCTTTTCATTCTTCTTCTTCTTCTTTTCATTCTTCTTTTCATTCTTCTTCTTCTTCTTCTTTTCATTCTTCTTCTTCTTCTTCTTCTTTTCATTCTTCTTCTTCTTCTTTTCATTCTTCTTTTCATTCTTCTTCTTTTCATTCTTCTTCTTCTTCTTTTCATTCTTCTTTTCATTCTTCTTCTTCTTCTTTTCATTCTTCTTCTTCTTCTTTTCATTCTTCTTTTCATTCTTCTTCTTCTTCTTCTTTTCATTCTTCTTCTTCCTCTTGTCATTCTTCTTCTTCTTCTTGTCATTCTTCTTTTCATTCTTCTTCTTCTTTTCATGCTTCTTCTTCTTCTTTTCATTCTTCTTTTCATTCTTCTTTTCATTCTTCTTCTTCTTCTTCTTTTCATTCTTCTTCTTCCTCTTGTCATTCTTCTTCTTCTTCTTGTCATTCTTCTTTTCATTCTTCTTCTTCTTCTTTTCATTCTTCTTCTTCTTCTTTTCATTCTTCTTTTCATTCTTCTTCTTCTTCTTTTCATTCTTCTTTTCATTCCTCTTCTTCTTTTCATTCTTCTTCTTCTTCTTTTCATTCTTTGTCTTCTTCTTTTCATTCTTCTTCTTCTTTTCATTCTTCTTCTTTTCATTCTTCTTTTCATTCTTCTTCTTCTTTTCATTCTTCTTTTCATTCTTCTTCTTCTTCTTTTCATTCTTCTTTTCATTCTTCTTCTTCTTTTCATTCTTCTTTTCATTCTTCTTCTTCTTCTTTTCATTCTTCTTCTTTTCATTCTTCTTTTCATTCTTCTTCTTCTTCTTTTCATTCTTCTTCTTTTCATTCTTCTTCTTCTTCTTTTCATTCTTCTTTTCATTCTTCTTCTTCTTCTTTTCATTCTTCTTCTTCTTTTCATTCTTCTTTTCATTTTTCTTCTTCTTCTTTTCATTCTTCTTCTTTTTCTTCTTTTCATTCTTCTCATTCTTCTTTTCATTCTTCTTCTTCTTCTTTTCATTCTTCTTCTTCTTCTTTTCATTCTTCTTTTCATTCTTCATCTTCTTCTTTTCATTCTTCTTCTTCTTCTTCTTTTCATTCTTCTTTTCATTCTTCTTCTTCTTCTTTTCATTCTTCTTCTTCTTTTCATTCTTCTTCTTCTTCTTTTCATACTTCTTCTTCTTCTTCTTTTCATTCTTCTTTTCATTCTTTGTCTTCTTCTTTTCATTCTTCTTTTTCTTTTCATTCTTCTTCTTTTCATTCTTCTTCTTTTCATTCTTCTTCTTCTTCTTTTCATTCTTCTTCTTCTTTTCATTCTTCTTTTCATTCTTCTTCTTCTTCTTTTCATTTTTCTTCTTTTCATTCCTCTTTTCATTCTTCTTCTTCTTCTTTTCATTCTTCTTCTTTTCATTCTTCTTCTTCTTCTTTTCATTCTTCTTTTCATTCTTCTTCTTCTTCTTCTTTTCATTCTTCTTCTTCTTCTTTTCATTCTTTGTCTTCTTCTTTTCATTCTTCTTCTTCTTTTCATTCTTCTTCTTTTCATTCTTCTTTTCATTCTTCTTCTTCTTCTTTTCATTCTTCTTTTCATTCTTCTTCTTCTTCTTTTCATTCTTCTTCTTTTCATTCTTCTTTTCATTCTTCTTCTTCTTCTTTTCATTCTTCTTCTTTTCATTCTTCTTCTTCTTCTTTTCATTCTTCTTTTCATTCTTCTTCTTCTTCTTTTCATTCTTCTTCTTCTTCTTCTTTTCATTCTTCTTTTCATTCTTCTTCTTTTCATTCTTCTTTTCATTTTTCTTCTTCTTCTTTTCATTCTTCTTCTTCTTCTTTTCATTCTTCTTTTCATTCTTCTCATTCTTCTTTTCATTCTTCTTTTCATTCTTCTTCTTCTTCTTTTCATTCTTCTTCTTCTTTTCATTCTTCTTCTTCTTCTTTTCATACTTCTTCTTCTTCTTCTTTTCATTCTTCTTTTCATTCTTTGTCTTCTTCTTTTCATTCTTCTTTTTCTTTTCATTCTTCTTCTTTTCATTCTTCTTCTTTTCATTCTTCTTCTTCTTCTTTTCATTCTTCTTCTTCTTTTCATTCTTCTTTTCATTCTTCTTCTTCTTCTTTTCATTTTTCTTCTTTTCATTCCTCTTTTCATTCTTCTTCTTCTTCTTTTCATTCTTCTTCTTTTCATTCTTCTTCTTCTTCTTTTCATTCTTCTTTTCATTCTTCTTCTTCTTCTTCTTTTCATTCTTCTTCTTCTTCTTTTCATTCTTTGTCTTCTTCTTTTCATTCTTCTTCTTCTTTTCATTCTTCTTCTTTTCATTCTTCTTTTCATTCTTCTTCTTCTTCTTTTCATTCTTCTTTTCATTCTTCTTCTTCTTCTTTTCATTCTTCTTCTTTTCATTCTTCTTTTCATTCTTCTTCTTCTTCTTTTCATTCTTCTTCTTTTCATTCTTCTTCTTCTTCTTTTCATTCTTCTTTTCATTCTTCTTCTTCTTCTTTTCATTCTTCTTCTTCTTCTTCTTTTCATTCTTCTTTTCATTCTTCTTCTTTTCATTCTTCTTTTCATTTTTCTTCTTCTTCTTTTCATTCTTCTTCTTCTTCTTTTCATTCTTCTTTTCATTCTTCTCATTCTTCTTTTCATTCTTCTTCTTCTTCTTTTCATTCTTCTTCTTCTTCTTTTCATTCTTCTTTTCATTCTTCTTCTTCTTCTTTTCATTCTTCTTCTTCTTCTTTTCATACTTCTTCTTCTTCTTTTCATACTTCTTCTTCTTCTTCTTTTCATTCTTCTTTTCATTCTTCTTCTTCTTCTTTTCATTCTTCTTTTTCTTCTTTTCATTCTTTGTCTTCTTCTTTTCATTCTTCTTTTTCTTTTCATTCTTCTTCTTTTCATTCTTCTTCTTCTTCTTTTCATTCTTCTTCTTCTTCTTTTCATTCTTCTTTTCATTCTTCTTCTTCTTTTCATTCTTCTTTTCATTCTTCTTCTTCTTCTTTTCATTCTTCTTCTTTTCATTCCTCTTTTCATTCTTCTTCTTCTTCTTTTCATTCTTCTTCTTTTCATTCTTCTTCTTCTTTTCATTCTTCTTTTCATTCTTCTTCTTCTTCTTTTCATTCTTATTCTTCTTCTTCTTTTCATTCTTCTTTTTCTTCTTTTCATTCTTCTTTTCATTTTTCTTCTTCTTCTTTTCATTCTTCTTCCTCTTCTTTTCATTCTTCTTTTCATTCTTCTTTTCATTATTCTTCTTTTCATTCTTCTTCTTCTTCTTTTCATTCTTCTTTTCATTCTTCTTCTTCTTCTTTTCATTCTTCTTCTTCTTTTCATTCTTCTTTTCATTCTTCTTCTTCTTCTTTTCATTCTTCTTCTTCGTTTCATTCTTCTTCTTCTTCTTCTTCTTCTTTTCATTCTTCTTCTTTTCATTCTTCTTTTCATTCTTCTTCTTCTTCTTTTCATTCTTCTTCTTTTCATTCTTCTTCTTCTTCTTTTCATTCTTCTTTTCATTCTTCTTCTTCTTCTTTTCATTCTTCTTCTTCTTTTCATTCTTCTTTTCATTCTTCTTTTCATTCTTCTTCTTCTTCTTCTTTTCATTCTTCTTTTCATTTTTCTTCTTCTTCTTTTCATTCTTCTTCTTTTCATTCTTCTTTTCATTCTTCTCATTCTTCTTTTCATTCTTCTTCTTCTTCTTTTCATTCTTCTTTTCATTCTTCTTCTTCTTCTTTTCATTCTTCTTCTTCTTCTTTTCATTCTTCTTTTCATTCTTCTTCTTCTTCTTCTTGTCATTCTTCTTTTCATTCTTCTTCTTCTTTTCATTCTTCTTCTTCTTCTTTTCATTTTTCTTTTCATTCTTCTTCTTCTTCTTTTCATTCTTCTTCTTCTTCTTTTCATTCTTCTTCTTCTTCTTTTCATTCTCTTTTCATTCTTCTTCTTCTTCTTTTCATTCTTCTTCTTTTCATTCTTCTTTTCATTCTTCTTCTTCTTCTTCTTTTCATTCTTCTTCTTCTTCTTTTCATTCTTCTTTTCATTCTTCTTCTTCTTCTTTTCATTCTTCTTTTCATTCTTCTTCTTCTTCTTTTCATTCTTCTTCTTTTCATTCTTCTTCTTCTTCTTTTCATTCTTCTTTTCATTCTTCTTCTTCTTCTTTTCATTCTTCTTCTTCTTCTTTTCATTCTTCTTCTTTTCATTCTTGTTTTCATTCTTCTTCTTCTTGTTTTCATTCTTCTTCTTCTTCTTTTCATTCTTGTTTTCATTCTTCTTCTTCTTCTTCTTCTTTTCATTCTTCTTCTTCTTCTTTTCATTCTTCTTTTCATTCTTCTTCTTCTTCTTCTTCTTTTCATTCTTCTTCTTCCTCTTGTCATTCTTCTTCTTTTTCTTGTCATTCTTCTTTTCATTCTTCTTCTTCTTCTTTTCATTCTTCTTCTTCTTCTTTTCATTCTTCTTTTCATTCTTCTTCTTCTTCTTTTCATTCTTCTTTTCATTCCTCTTCTTCTTTTCATTCTTCTTCTTCTTCTTTTCATTCTTTGTCTTCTTCTTTTCATTCTTCTTCTTCTTTTCATTCTTCTTCTTCTTTTCATTCTTCTTCTTTTCATTCTTCTTTTCATTCTTCTTCTTCTTCTTTTCATTCTTCTTCTTCTTTTTTTCATTCTTCTTTTCATTCTTCTTCTTCTTCTTTTCATTCTTCTTCTTTTCATTCTTCTTTTCATTCTTCTCATTCTTCTTTTAATTCTTCTTTTCATTCTTCTTTTATTTCTTCTTTTCATTCTTCTTCTCATTCTTCTTTTCATTCTTCTTCTTCTTTTCATTCTTCTTCTTCTTCTTTTCATTCTTTTTCTTCTTCTTTTCATTCTTCTTTTCATTCTTCTTCTTCTTCGTCGTGCCCCGTGACTGCCCAAATGAGTGAAGTGTGCGGTGATTCTAAGATCGACGGCACTCATCTGCATGTCATACTGACTGACAGTATTATTTCTCTTCCCCAGCAGACTCCAAGGGCATTTAAATTAAAGGTACAGTGTTCTGCACTAATATAAAGGCTCTCTGAAGCCTAGAAACCCTTTAAATAAGTTAAATTTGCGGCGAATAAATTCGCATCGAATCAAATTTCTCCCGCAAATTCGGCGAATCAGCCGAATCGAATTTTTGAATAATTCGCTCATCTCTAATAATTGCTCATTTCCCCATAATAATTGCATTGTGACAGGGGCATGGTCCGATATTGACATCACTTCTATTTTTACTTTGACCAGAGACTCGATAAGTTGATGGTCCAGCAATATATAATCCAGTCTTGAATATATCTCATGTGCATGAGAATAAAATGTATAGCCTCTGTCCTTCATGTGCTTAATTCTCCATATGTCTACAAGCTGACATCGGTATATAATTTTTTTCAAGGATTTCAGAGACCTACTACCATCTCTCTGCACAGGGGACGTCATATCCATCTGGGGATCCATGCAGAGATTGAAATTACCTGCCACAATTAAGTTGCCTTTTTTGAAATCCATTAACTTCCTCAAAGTATTTTTTAGGAATACCTCCGGTTTCTTATTCGGGCAATAAATATTTGCTAATGTACAGTCTATTTCCTGTAATTTTCCCTTCAGAAACAGAAATCTCCCTTCCGGATCTACCAATCTGTCTTCCAGCTTAAACCTCATATTTTTCGCAAAACCTATTGCCACTCCCTTGGCACGTTTAATTGGGGAATCTGCATAAAACCACATTGGATAATATCTGGAATTTAATTTCACATTTTATTCTTGCACCAAATGTTTCTCCTGTAAAAAAAAACACTGAAGAAAATCTATGTTGAATTTCTTTAAAAATCCCAAATCTCTTCCCAGGGCTATTTAACCCTTTAACATTATAAGTCACAAAGTGAATCTCTTCCATTCTTCTCCTCTCCACACCTCTATCTTCCCCATCTCTTCTCTCTTCCTCTTTCCTCCACATCTTCCCCTTTCATCTCTAGAATTTCTCCAGACTGATGTTTCTCCCACTATTTCGCAGAGTCTTAAACTACCTATCCCCACCCCATACCCTTGGCTTTTCCTTTCTATCTTCTTGTGTATATTTTCCTATTCTATATACTCCCTCCATTTTGAGAGGCTCTGTTATAGTTCTATCCATTATAGTATTCAGCATTCTCGTTATTATTCCCATCAAATCTTCTCCTTGGGAGATCTCTGGAAAGCCTTGTATCCTTAGCTTGCATCTCATATCCCTATTCTCCTGGTCTTCCAATTTATATAACAGATTTTTTTGTTCTTTTCTCATTTCCATCGCCCGTTTTTCTATGTTTGAATGTTTATCTAGTTTTTCTTCCGTCTCCTCCACCCTTGATAATATTTGCCCCAGGTCTTTGTGTAATTTCGCCAGTTCCTGTTTTAGGGATCTTTCGAGTCCTTTAAACATTTCTGCTATTTCTGCTTTATTAGGCATCTGTGAGCTCTCCTCTTGTTCCTCTACTTTATCCATATCCACTTCTTCTTCCATATGTTGACTACTGTTAGCTATTCCCAGGGATAGCCTGGAACATTCCCCGCTGTTTTCCCTCACACCTTTTACACTTATCCCCTGTTGTCTCTCTGGAGTCTGTTTCTCTTGTGAGTTTATATATTTTTTAATTGATCATGTTTGGGAAGCCTTAGGCCCTCCTCCCTTTGATACTTTGTTTTTCATGCTGTCAGGGACTATTTCCATTTTCCACAGTTCTGGTTTTGGGGGGGGGGGGCTTTTTTTGATTTGAGATCAAAATTTGTTGTCTTCCATGGGTATCCCCCTCTCAGTTCTTTTCTTCCTTTTTCTCTCACCCCAAATCATCAACCCGGGTCATCTTCTTCTAGGTCTTTATCTTTTACATTGTCTTCCTTCTGATTTTCCTCTAAGAAGCCCTGGGTAAACCCCTCCTCAGTTTAACCAATTCAATACCGTGCAATTTTACACCTTCCTGCCCAGGCCATTTTTTAGGTTTCAGCGCTCTCACACTTTGAATGACAATTACGCAGTCATACAACATTTTACAGAAACTAAAATTTTAGCATTTTCTTCACACAACTAGAGCTTTCTTTTGGTGGTATTTAATCATCGCTGGGGTTTTTATTTTTTGCTAAATTAACAAAAAAGACCAAATTTTTTTTTTAAAAAATACGTTTTTCTTTGTTTCTGTTATAAAAGTTTGCAAATAAATAATTGTTCTTCATAAATTTAGGCCGAGATGTATTTTACTACATGTCTTTGGTGAAAATAACCCAAATTAGGATGGATTTTTTAGTCTGTAGGAAAGTTATAGAGTTCACAAACTATGGTATAGATCTGAATATTGATCAGTCCTGAAGTACTGACAGCCAATCTAATTTCTTGAGGTCCAAGAATGCCAGAATAGTACAGATATCCCCCAAATCACAACTTTTTGCAAAGTAGACAGTCCGACGTACTTCATAAGAGGCATGGCGAGTTTTTTGAAGTTGTTTTTTTTTTGTCATAATTTTTTGGAAAATGAAAAAATAAAAAAAATTATTTTCACTATTTTTTTTTATATACTGTCATCAGTGCAGTACAGCGTCATCATATAACTGGCATGGCGGTGATCAGGGACACTGACTGGTGACAGTGTGAAAAAAAAAAAAATATATATATATATTTTTTTTTTATTTAAAATTTTTTATTACATTTTTTTTCTTTTTTTTAAGATTTTTTTCATATTTCACTATGTCCAAAGTAGTACAATGTTAACATAGTAACATTGTACTACTTTGGGGAAGTGATCAGTATTTTTTTTTACACAATTTGCTTATAGCACAGAATTACTTTGCTATAAGCAAGCATTTACCTGAATGACATCGATAAATTCAGGGTTTTTTTTTTTTTGTTTTTTTTTGCGCTTAGCTGTGATTTGGCCACAGCTAATCACATGACATGTGCATGTGATTAGCTGTGACCATTCACAGCTA
The DNA here is from genome assembly GCF_062004578.1 of Staurois parvus. NCBI lineage: Eukaryota > Metazoa > Chordata > Amphibia > Anura > Ranidae > Staurois > Staurois parvus. Next base: position 3,775,103 of record NW_028318390.1, on the reverse strand, counting down.
GACACTAGTATACAATGGATGGCATGAATGAAGCCATTCATTGTATACAACTGTCATGTGACCTGCTGTGATTAGTCACAGCAGGTCACATGGTACCGGCAACGGGGGCCGGTACTCAGATCTGTCATCGGCCGTGTCCGAGGTACACGGCCGGTGACAGATCGCGCCGCTGCGTGGCTCTGCAAGCGTGCGAACTGCGCATGTGCGGGAAGACGCCATATGGCGGCCTCCCGGAAAGCTAATGCATTTTTGCGTACGCCATTTGGCCATAGGCCGTGCGTCAAATGGTTAAACATATAGTTCAATACATACAGTTCAGTTCCCATGCAATATATTAATCTCAGTACCAGGGGCGGACTGACAACTCATGGGGCCCCCGGGCAATAGGGGATCATGGGGCCCCTGTGTCCTTCCCCAAACTCAAAAAGGCCTATGAAAAAGGTACCAGTGGCATCTCATGGGGCCCCCTACTGACCCCGGCCCTCGGGCAGTGCCCGAGTTTCCAAATGGTCAGTTTGCCCCTGCTCAGTACTTTTGCCGCTCTCACTCACCCTCTTGTCCCCAATACGGCTTTTCCCCCTTATGAGATCTCTGTCATATATGAAGAAAAGGGCTTCTCTGAAAAACATTTCCCGCACTACGAACACGTATACAACTTCTCCTCCGTGTAAGATCTCTGATGTGTGTGAAGACTGGGCTTCACTGAAAAGTATTTCCCGCACTCAGGACAGACATATGGCTTTTCACCTGTGTAAGATCTCTGATATATATAAAGTCTAGACTTATCTGAGAAAACATTTCCCGCACTTAGAAGAGGGATATAGCATCTTCCTCATGTGAGGTCTCTGATATATATGCAGGTTGGACTTCTGTGAAAAACATTTCCCACACTCTGAACAAGGGTATAGCTGCTCCCTCTTGTGTTATCACTGGCATATATAAAAATAGGACTCACGGGGGGCGCTCGTGAGCAGCAGCCAGGATGGCTGCCTATTAATTCACTGTCTCGGCCACCGGACAAATCGGCCGATTTCTGACCCTCAGGGGGGGTCCCTCCGCTTCCTACCTGTCCCCCTGTCCTTCTAGCACCCTGATGGGGAAAAAAACCCCGGCTGCCCGCACCTCCAGTGTCCGACGGACCGTTCGGGAGGTTGCGGCCTACCCGCCGGAGATCGCGGGTGAAGCCGCGGCCTCGATTTTGGGCCGGCCGCCGGAGGCTTCCAGGACCCCGGCCGCGGATTCGCGGTTTTCGCCCGGGACAACAGCTGAAGCCCTGGCTGCAAGTTTGGGTCCCCTGCCATCACTACCTGCAGGTGAGATGGATCCTGGCAGTGGGGAGGACCTGGATCCCGAGCCATCCCGGCAGTCGCACATTCCATCCCTGCGGGATGCCGAGCTCCTGCGCCGCTTTAAAACTATGTTGCAATCAGAATTGTCCTCCGCTACCTCCAAGCTGGCCGACCGTCTTTCGCGGGAAATTCGGGATTTGGGCAATCGGACGAATGATCTCGAAGATAAAATGGACGCTGCTGCCACGGTCATTGAAAATCACGAACAGGACCTGTGCGACCTTAAGAAGGAATTGGCGGACGCACTACTGCGGCTTGAGGATTTCGAAAACCGTTCCCGCCGTGGCAATTTGCGGTTAAGGGGTATTCCGGAAACGGTCACGGATCTTACCTCCACTGCTACTGCTCTGTTTCAGGAGCTGACACCCGCTATTCCCATTGACCGGCTCGAATTTGACCGCATACATCGTTCTTTGGGCCCCAGACGACCGGATGGGCCCCCGAGGGACATTATCATCAAGTTTACTTATTACCGCACTAAGGAAACTATCCTCTTGGCGGCCAGAAATAACCCTGATCTTAGCTTCCAGGGGCACCGCTACCAGCTTTTCGCAGACCTCTCTCAGACCACTCTCCAGAAGCGACGCCAGTTGAAGCCCTTCACTTCGGTCCTGGTGAAACACAGAATTAAATATGCTTGGGGCTTTCCGTTCCGCCTCACCTTCACCTACCAGGGCCGCAGTCATTCTGTGGCTACGCCGGAGGAGGCCCATTCTCTCTTGGAATCTCTACATCTTCTCTCGCCGGAAGCTGCTGATCGGAGCCCGGCTCAATCATCTGGATCCTCGGCAAGGCCGCCCGCTCTGGGCCGCATCTGGGAGCGGTCGTCCACCAGGAGGGGGGCTCTCCCTCAGACCCCTTCGCGATCAAGTCCTTCCTGTTCTTCTCCAGGCTGAAGATGCGCCTTGGAACTCCCACATATTGTCTCACCGAGGGACTACCCTGACGAGATCGTGAGTTTGGCCCTTAGGGCCTCCCCGGTTTGTCAACATTCTAGGTTGAGACTGCTCCGGCTTGCCCTTTTGGGTTTCATCCCGGGTTGGGGGGGGTCTCTTCCTGGACTTAGGAATCGGGACTTTTTGCTGCCGCAGCCTGTTTTGGGTCCATGTGATGGTGCTTGGGTCTACGTTTGTGGCATTGGGTGATGGTTCCCTTGGGCTCCGGGGTGGGAGGTTGACCCGGTGGGCCTGGTTGGGTGGAGGGGGGTTGGCCCCTGTGGTTCTCCGGGTTTCTATGGGGAGGTTGTCGCGGAGG